>NC_052158.1:41968529-42094633 GCF_902713615.1 Scyliorhinus canicula
GAAAAAAAACATACCAAGTGGCAAAGGTTAGTGGGATACTAGAGGACTGGGAAATCTTTAGGGGGCAACAGAAAGGTACTAAAAAGCTATAAAGAAGAGTAAGATAGATTATGAGAGTAAACGTGCTCAGAATATAAAAACAGATAGTAAAAGTTTCTACAAACATATAAAACAAAAAAGAGACGCTAAGGTAAATATTGGTCCTTTAGCGGATGAGAAGGGAGTTTTAATAATGGGAGATGAGGAAATGGCTGAGGAACTGAACAGGTTTTTTGGGTCGGTCTTCACAGTGGAAGACACAAATAACATGCCAGTGATTGATAGAAATTAGGCTATGACAGGTGAGGACCTTGAGAGGATTGTTATCACTAAGGAGGTAGTGATGGGCAAGCTAATGGGGCTAAAGGTAGACAAGTCTCCTGGCACTGATGGAATGCATCCCAGAGTGTTAAAAGAGATGGCTAGGGAAATTGCAGATGCACTAGTGATAATTTACCAAAATTCACTAGCCTCTGGGGTGGTCCCAGTGGATTGGAAATTAGCAAACGTGACACCACTCCGTAGAAAAGGAGGTAGGCAGAGAGCAGGAAATTATAGGCCAGTGAGCTTATCTTCGGTAGTAGGGAATATGTTGGAATCTATCATCAAGGAAGAAATAGCGAGGCATCTGGATAGAAATTGTCCCATTGGGCAGACGCAGCATGGGTTCATAAAGGGCAGGTCGTGCCTAACTAATTTAGTGGAATTTTTTGAGGGCATTACCAGTGCAATAGACAATGGGGAGCCAATGGATGTGGTATATCTGGATTTCCAGAAAGCCTTTGACAAGGTGCCACACAAAAGGTTGCTGCATAAAATAAGGATGCATGGCATTAAGGGTAAAGTAGTAGCATGGATAGAGGATTGGTTAATTAATAGAAAGCAAAGAGTGGGGATTAATGGGTATTTCTCTGGTTGGCAATCAGTAGCTAGTGGTGTCCCTCAGGGATCAGTGTTGGGCCCACAATTGTTCACAATTTACAGAGATGATTTGGAGTTGGGGACCAAGGGCAATGTGTCCAAGTTTGCAGACGACACGAAGATGAGTGGTCAAGCAAAAAGTGCAGAGGATACTGGAAGTCTGCAGAGGGATTTGGATAGGTTAAGTGAATGGGCTAGGGTCTGGCAGATGGAATACAATGTTGACAAATGTGAGGTTATCCATTTTGGTAGGAATACAGCAAACAGGATTATTATTTAAATGATAAAATATTAAAGCATGCTGCTGTGCAGAGAGACCTGTGTGAGCTAGTGCATGAGTCGCAAAAGGTTGGTTTACAGGTGCAACAGGTGTTTAAGAATGCAAATGGAATTTTGTCCTTCATTGCTAGAGGGATGGAGTTTGAGACTAGGGAGGTTATGCTGCAATTGTATAAGGTGTTAGTGAGGCCACACCTGGAGTGTTGTGTTCAGTTTTGGTCTCCTTACTTGAGAAAGAACGTACTGGCACTGGAGGGTGTGCAGAGAAGATTCACTAGGTTAATCCCAGAGCTAAAGTGGTTGGATTACGAGGAGCTGTTGGGTAGACTGGGACTGTACTCATTGCAAATTAGAAGGATGAGGGGGGATCTTATAGAAACATATAAAATTATGAAGGGAATAGATAGGATAGATGCAGGCAGGTTGTTTCCACTGGCAGGTGAAACCAGAACGAGGGGGCATAGTCTCAAAATAAGGGGAAATAGATTTAGGACTGAGTTTAGGAGGAACTTCTTCACCCAAAGGGTTGTGAATTTGTGGAATTCCTTGCCCAGTGAAGCAGTAGAGGCTCCTTCATTAAATGTTTTTAAGATAAAGATAGATAGTTTTTTGAAGAATAAAGGGATTAAAGGTTATGGTGTCCAAGCCGGAAAGTGGAGCTGAGTCCACAAAAGACCAGCCATAATCTCATTGAATGGCGGAGCAGGCTCAAGGGGCCAAATGGCCAACCCCTGCTCCTAGTTCTTATGTTCTTATGACATGGTACCAGGAGTGATGATTTAACCAGAACTTGAAGATTCTGCACAAGACAATTCGAACCATGAAGATAATTCTGCAGGATAAGAAAGGAAAAAAATCTTTGTAATTAACCTTGCAAGTTACTGGCATCTTGTGCTCAATGCGCAGTAAAACTTTGAAGCCTGGAACGAAAGGTATCAAGGCACCTCAACAGCTTTGGTTTACCGGTAATGTAGACAAAATGTGGAGGGTGTTCAAGCAGCAGTTTGTTTGGAATCCAATTAAATGCTAATTTCATGTCAATTATCCAATAGAAGTCACTGATATATAAAGGGGTTACAGGTGGCACTATGTGTTGGTGGGGATTTATGTGTGAAGTTCGATCAAAGAAATAAAGGTGTTTTGTGGAGAAGCAAAACTCTTGTCTCCTTCACTCTACCGCAACCCAGAAGCTTAAATAGTTAAAACTGTATGTTACAGCCCTTGGCCTGCAGGCACAGCCTGATGAGAGGTGTATCGTGTTGCTGCTCATTGTAGCAGGTCCCCAAGCAAATAAAATTTTCAATACCTTTGCATTTGAAAATGAGGCTGACAGCAGAAGCTTCGATGAAGTACTTAAACAATTCGATCAGCATTGCTCCCCGAGAAAAAAAAACTTTCAAGCGCAGTATATTCAGTATGCCTACTGCCTACGCAAAACGTGGGATAGGCATTCGATAGCTTCCTTACTAACTTGTGATTGAAAGTGCAGTCGTACAACTTCAGTACACTCCCGTCTTCAATGATACGAGATCAGGTAGTTTTTGGAATCTCCAAAACTAAAGTGTGCGAGCAGCTACTATGTGTGGTGGTATGGATATGAGCACTGCCATTGGTGCAGAGCACTGGCTTCCCATTGGCTCTGGCTGGTCATGTGCCTCTCGTCCGATTGGTTGGGACTAGTCATGTGACTGCTCTCCAATTGGTCGAGAGGCAAGTAGGCCCCGCCTCCGAGGCGGGGTATAAGTACCCAGAGTTCCCGGCGGCCATTCTCTGTAGTCGACCACCGGGCTAACGACTAGCAGATTAAAGCCACAGTTCGGGTCCTAAATGTGTCTTGAGTCGAATTGATGGTACATCAATTTAATCTGCTAGAATTTTGGAATGGAGCTTCGCATCAAGCCTGACTGCCTCCGCACCAGCCCGCATGCTGCAAATGCGTCTGCAATCTTTAAACACTGGCAGGAGTGTTTCAACAGTTACCTGACAACTGCAGCCGGCAAGCCCACCAAGGAGCAGAAACTCCACATCCTCCACTCATGTGTGGGCATATCGGTCTACGCAATGATCGAAGACGAAGACGATTTTGATGCGACCATGGAGATTCTCAACGACACTTTCTCCGGCCGGTCAATGAAGTATACGCACGGCATCTCCTGATGACCAGACAGCAGTTCCCTGGTGAGTCCCTCAATTAGTTTTACCAGGCCCTCGCAGCTCTAGGGAGAACGTGCGCATGTCTCCAAGTTTCGGCGACGGAGCACATGGAACTTCTGATCAGAGACGCTTACGTTGCTGGCATGCAGTCCCCTTCTATCCGCCAATGATTGCTGGAGAAGAACACCCTCAGCCTAGCTGAGGCACGGACTCTGGCAACCTCCCTGGAGGTTGCTGACCTGAATGCCCGCGCAAACGCCCCCGGCCGCGCAGCAACCCCCTGGACTTCATGGCACGCACCACCCCCATCCTCTGTGGACCCCGATCCCCCCCCCAAGCCTGGCCTGCCAGACCAAGTCGGTCGCTGCTGTTCCGCGCAGCGACCGAGGATCGCCCCCCCCCACCGGGCCCCCCCCCAGGGCCCCACGCCACACACCAACCTCTCCGGACCTCCTCCCGGCTCCCGCAGCGGCCCCACAGTCCTCCCGACCCACGTCCCCAGCTGCCGCGAGCGGCCCGCAGACGCCGCTGATACTGACCCCAGCCGCCACGAGGCTCCCACGGGTGCCGCCATCTTGGGCCCCGGACGGCATGTGCGGGCCATGGCTGCCACCATCTTAGGGCCCAGGCTCCACGTGCGGGTCCTGGGCGCCGCCATCTTGGGGCCCCGACTCCACGTGCGGGTCCTGGGCGCCGCCATCTTGGGTCAACTCGGAAGGCCCTGCAAGCGACTACTCTTCCACCGAAGAGGATCTGTAACTCTCACCACGACTGGCTCCCATCAATCTTGACCAGTCGCGACCACGCACGCTCGCCAAGCTACAACAACGGTTCAGCTCAACGGACACAAAACAAGGTGCCTGCTGGACTCCGGGAGCACGGAAAGTTTTGTACACTCCGACACGGTAAGACGCTGCGCGCTCCCCATCCATCCAGTTAAACATAAAATTGAATTGGCCTCAGGTTCGCATTCCATCCAAATCACCGGGTGCTGCATAGCGGACCTCACGGTCCAGGGGAGGGTTTTCAAAAATTTCAAACTCCTCATTCTCCCCCGTCTATGCGCTCCGGCACTCTTGGGCCTGGACTTCCAGTGCAACCTGCAGAGCTTGACCTTTCAATTCGGCGGCCCTATTCCCCCTCTTACTGTCTGCAGCCTCGCGTCCCTCAAAGTGGACCCCCCTTCCTTGTTTGCTAATCTCACCCCAGATTGTAAACCTGTCGCCACTCGGAGCAGACGATACAATGCCCAGGACCGGACTTTCATCGGGTCCGAGGTCCAGAGGCTCCTTAAGGAAGGAATTATCGAGGCCAGCAACAGTCCCTGGCGAGCCCAAGTGCTGGTAGTTCGGACTGGGGAGAAAAACCAGATGGTCATCAATTACAGTCAGACCATCAACAGGTTTACGCAGCTGGACGCGTATCCTCTCCCCCGTATTTCTGACCTGGTTAACAGGATCGCGAAGTACAAAGTCTTCTCCACGGTGGACCTTAAGTCCGCCTGCCACCAGCTCCCCATTCGCGCGAGTGACCGAACGTACAATGCATTTGACGCAGATGGGCGCCTCCACCACTTCCTCAGGGTTCCATTCGGTGTCACAAATGGAGTCTCGGTCTTCCAACGGGAGATGGACCGAATGGTCGACAAGCACGGTTTACGGGCCACCTTCCAGTATCTCGATAACGTCACCATCTGCGGCCACGACCAGCAGGACCACGACATCAACCTTCAAAAACTCCTCCGAACCGCAAAACTCCTCAATTTAACTTACAATAAGGATAAGTGTGTGTTTAGCCATCCTTGGCTACATAGTGCATAACGGAGTGATAGGCCCCGATCCCGAACGCATGCGCCCCCTGATGGAATTTCCCCTCCCCAACTCCCTCAAATCCCTCAAACGCTGCCTGGGCTTCTTCTCATACTACGCCCAGTGGGTCCCCAACTACGCCGACAAAGCCCGTCCCCTCATCCAGTCCACCTCCTTTCCCCTGTCGATGGAGGCCCGCCAGGCCTTTAGCCGCATCAAAGCGGATATTGCAAAGGCCACGATGCATGCTATCGGCGAGTCCCTCCCATTCCAGGTCGAGAGCGATGCGTCTGACGTAGCTCTGGCGGCCACCCTGAACCAAGCGGGCAGACCCGTGGCCTTCTTCTCACGAACCCTCCACGCTTCCGAAATCCGCCATTCCTCGGTGGAAAAGGAGGCACAGGCCATGGTCGAAGCTGTACGATACTGGAGGCACTATTTGGCCGGCAGGAGGTTTATCCTCCTCACAGACCAACGGTCAGTAGCTTTCATGTTCGACAATGCACAGAGGGGCAAGATCAAGAACGACAAGATCTTGCGGTGGCGGATCGAGTTGTCCACGTACAACTACGATATCTTGTATCGTCCTGGGAAGTTCAACGAGCTTTCCAATGCCCTATCCCGCGGTACCTACGCTAGCGCGCAGATTGACCGCCTCCGCTCCCTCCACATGGACCTCTGCCATCCACGGGTCACCCGTTTCTACCATTTTATTAAGACCCGCAACCTGCCCTACTCCGTTGAGGAAGTCAGGACCGTCACTAGGGACTGCCACGTCTGCGCCGAGTGCAAACCGCACTTCTACCGCCCCGAACGAGCGCATCTGATCAAGACATCCCGCCCCTCAGAGGGAAGTAAGAGACACAGAAACATGGCTCACCCCCACCTCACCGGACTGTGCCATACAACCTGAAGGCTTCTCTATTCACCGGGCGGACCGCACGGCATCTTCAGGCAAAGCGAAGGGTGGAGGGGTTTGCCTCCTCATCAACTCCTCCTGGTGCTTGGATGTGGCGACCCTGGCGACCTACTGCTCCCCAGACCTGGAATACTTGACCGTAAAGTGCCGCCCATACTATCTTCCACGTGAGTTCACTTCAGCCATTATCACAGCGGTCTACATCCCACCCCAGGCAGAAGTGAGGAAGGCGCTGGATGAACTGTACACAGTCATAAACAACTATAAAACATAACACCCGGAGGCCTTGTTCATTGTGGCCGGAGACTTCAACAAAGCCAACCTCAAGAGTGTACTGCCAAAATTCCACCAGCACATCTCCTGTCCCACCAGGGGCGACAACACTCTTGACCACTGCTACTCAAAAATCAAGGGCGTCTACCGTTCCATCCCCCGACCGCACTTTGGGAAATCAGACCATAAGACTGTGCTCCTTCTCCCGGCTTACAAGCAGAAACTCAAGAGGGAGAATCCAGCTAAGAAGGTTGCGCAGTGCTGGTCCGAAGAGACAGAAGAGCTCTTACGTGACTGCTTGGAGACAGTGGACTGGTCCATATTTAAGAACTCAGCGACTAACTTAAATGAGTATACCACCACCGTCACAGACTTCATCAGCAAATGTGTGGACGACTGCGTGCCAAAGAAAGCAGTACGTATGTTCCCCAACCGGAAACCATGGCTCAACCGCAAGATTGACTCCCTTCTGAAGGACAGATCTGAGGCGTTCAAGGCAGACGACCCTGTCCTATACAAGAAATCCAGGTACGACCTCCGCAAAGCCATCCGAGATGCCAAGAGAGAATATCAAACTAAGCTAGAGTCACAGACAGACTCTCGGCGGTTGTGGCAAGGACTAAACAACATAAGCTACAAAGCGAAGCCGAGCAGTATCTCTGGCAGCAGCGCACCCCTCCCCGATGAACTTAATGCATTCTATGCTCGGTTTGAGCAGATAACCAACAATCCGCTGTCGAGTGCCCCAGCAACCCATAATTCACCCATATCCACCATCACAGTTTCCGAAGTCAGATCGGCCTTCCTGAAAGTGAACCCACGGAAGGCGATGGGCCCGGACGGGATCCCTGGTCGTGCACTCAGAGCCTGCGCATACCAGCTGACAGAGGTATTCACAGACATCTTTAACCTATCCCTACTCCACTCCGAGGTCCCCACCTGCTTCAAGAAGACCACCATCATACCGGTACCAAAGAAGAACCAGGCAACGTGCCTCAATGACTACCGCCCGGTGGCCCTGATGTCAGTTGTAATGAAGTGCTTCGAGAGGCTGATCATGAAGCACACCATCTCCATACTCCCGGAACGCCTTGACCCACTTCAATTCGCATACCGTCGCAACCGGTCCACATCAGACGCCATTTCCCTGGCACTACACTCATCCCGAGAGCATCTCGAAAACAAGGACTCCTACATCAGACTCCTATTTATTGACTACAGCTCCGCCTTCAACACCATAATCCCAGCCAAGCTCATATCAAAGCTCCAAAACCAAGGACTTGGCTCTCCACTCTGCAACTGGATCCTTGACTTTCTGACCAACAGACCACAGTCAAGAAGAATAAACACCAACACCTCCTCCACAATAGTCCTCAATACCGGTGCCCCGCAAGGCTGCGTACTTAGCCTCCTACTCTACTCCCTGTACACACACGACTGCGTGGCAAAACTTCGTTCCAACTCCATCTACAAGTTTGCTGACGATACGACCATAGTGGGCCGGATCTCGAATAACGACGAGTCCGAATACAGGAGGGAGATAGAGAACCTAGTGGAGTGGTGCAGCGACAACAATCTCTCCCTCAATGCCAGCAAAACTAAAGAGCTGGTCATCGACTTCAGGAAGCAAAGTACTGTACACACCCCTGTCAGCATCAACGGAGCCGAGGTAGAGATGGTGAGCAGTTTCAAATTCCTAGGGGTGCACATCACCAAAAATCTATCCTGGTCCACTCACGTCGACGCTATCACCAAGAAAGCACAACAGCGTCTATACTTCCTCAGGAAACTAAGGAAATTCGGCATGTCCACATTAACCCTTACCAACTTTTACAGATGCACTAAAGAGAGCATCCTATCGGGCTGCATCACAGCCTGGTATGGCAACTGCTCGGCCCAGGACCGCAAGGAACTTCAGAGAGTCGTGAATACCGCCCAGTCCATCACACGAACCTGCCTCCCATCCATTGATTCCATCTACACCTCCCGCTGCCGGGGGAAAGCGGGCAGCATAATCAAGGATCCCTCCCACCCGGCTTACTCACTTTTCCAACTTCTTCCATCGGGCAGGAGATTCAGAAGTCTGAGAACACGCACGAACAGACTCAAAAACAGCTTCTTCCCCACTGTCACCAGACTCCTAAATGACCCTCTTATGGACTGACCTCATTAACAATACACCCATGTATGCTTCATCCGATGCCAATGCATATGTAGTTACATTGTATATATTGTGTTGCCCTATTATGTATTCTCATGTATTTTCTTGAATTCTGTTTAATTCCCTTTTCTTCCCATGTACTGAATGATCTGTTGAGCTGCTTGCAGAAAAATACTTTTCACTGTACCTCGGTACACGTGACAATAAACAAATCCAATCCAATCCTTTGAACGTCTCAGTATAGACTTCAAGGGTCCCCTCCCCTCCAACAACCGTAACACTTATTTCTTGAGTGTTATCGACGAATACTCTTGATTCACTTTCGCCATTCCCAGTCCCGACATGACCACAACAACCGTCATAAAGGCCCTCCTATCCATCTTCTCCCTGTTTGGTCACCCCGCGTACATCCACAGTGACCAGGGGTCCTCTTTTATGAGCGATGAACTGCGTCAGTTCCTGCTCAGCAGGGGCATAGCCTCTAGCAGGACGACCAGTTACAACCCCCGGGGTAACAGTCAGGTCGAGCGTGAGAATGGCACCATTTGGAAAACCATCCTGCTGGCCCTACGGTCCAGAGATCCCCCTATTCCCCGTTGGCAAGAAGTCATTCCCGACGCCCTGCATTCAATCCGGTCTCTCCTCTGTACCACCACTAATCAAACACCTCATGAACGTCTTCTTGTTTTCCCCAGGAAGTCATCCTCAGGATCCCCTCTCCCGACCTGGCTGGCCACCCCCGGGCCCATCTTGCTCCGGAAGCATGTGCGGGTGCACAAGTCCGACCCGTTGGTTGAGCGAGTCCAGTTACTCCACGCCAACCTGCAATATGCGTACGTGGAGTATCCCGACGGTCGGCAGGATACGGTCTCGCTCTGGGACCTGGCACCCGCCGGCGTGCGGCCTTCTTCCACTACACCAACACCTCCCCCCAACCCCAATTCCCCCCGCGCCCCACGACCCAGTGCACATGCCCCCTCTTCCCCGAATACAGTGTCTCCACCACCGGCCCGGGGTATGGAGACACATCTACGACCGACGCTCCCGGGGGCAAGGACGACCATCGGCCTGACGTCACCGGTTCCACTGCAACGGTCCTCCAGAACACCACGGGCACCCGACAGGCTGATCGTCTCCATCTGATGCGGCCATGGGACTTTTTTTGGACATTTTTGTGTTATTCTGTTGTTATTAGTAGTAGTAGTATTGTTTTGCCACGGGCCAGTGGGCAGCTCACCCCTATCGATTTTCGCTGCTCATACCACCAGTCCTTTGACCCCCCCCCCCTCTCTCTCCCACTTACACCCCCCTTTCTTTCTCCACAAGGGGTGAATGTGGTGGTATGGATATGAGCACTGCCATTGGTGCAGAGCACTGGCTTCCCATTGGCTCTGGCTGGTCATGTGCCTCTCGTCCGATTGGTTGGGACTAGTCATGTGACTGCTCTCCAATTGGGCGAGAGGCAAGTTGGCCCCGCCTCCGAGGTGGGGTATAAGTACCCCGAGTTCCCGGTGGTCGGCCATTCTCTGTAGTCGACCTCCGGGCTAACAACTAGCAGATTAAAGCCACAGTTCAGATCCTAAATGTGTCTTGAGTCGAATTGATGGTACATCGCTATGGGAAACTGACCTGAAAATAATGTGCCGTTCAAATATGTCATGCTAGGGATCTTACTGCAAAGCAGCTCAACACGTTGAATCTCCGTAATTTTGGCACAAAGGCAGGAGAGGCAGCAGACGCCATTAGTGTGGTGATGCAGCTGAATAAAAAAAGGTGCTGTCTGTGCGGGTGGCCATTTTTCAGCGGCCGACCCGATCGTCCATTTTGTGTCAATGGTGTGGCAAATGGCATATGCCACAGTCCACGGAAGACTCTAAAATCCGAAGTGGATTCTCCAAAACAGTCCATATGAAGAGCAGGCAGAGAATGTTACGTATTCAAGTAATACTGTGGGCACCACAGTGGCCTAGTGGTTAGCACAACCGCCTCATGGCGCTGAGGTCCCAGGTTCGATCCCGGCTCTGGGTCACTGTCCATGTGGAGTTTGCATATTCTCCCTGTGTCTGCGTGGGTTTCGCCCCCACAACCCAAAAATGTGCAGAGTAGGTGGATTGGCCACGCTAAATTGCCCCTTAATTGGAAAAAATAATTGGGTAATCTAAATTTATTTTTAAAAAAATTCAAGTAATACTGTAGTGACGTCAGCGTCATGTTTGTGTGGGCTTGCCGTTCACCATCTTGTACTGTACGAGAAACCTCAAAAAAACCCTGCACTATGTTTTGACAAACCTAGAGCTTGGCATCTGTACTTCTTTTCTCTTTGCGACAACTAGAGAAATATAGATATAGATATAGAGAAATACAGCACAGAACAGGCCCTTCGGCCCACGATGTTGCGCCGAACTTTTGTCCTAGGTTAATCATAGAATTTTGGACAATTTTTCATGGCCAATCCACCCAACCTGCACATCTTTGGACTGTGGGAGGAAACCGGAGCACCCGGAGGAAACCCATGCAGACACGGGGAGGATGTGCAGACTCCACACAGACAGTGACCCAAGTCGAAATCGAACTTGGGACCCTGGAGCTGTGAAGCAATTGTGCTATCCACAATGCTACCGTGCTGCCCTTAAGAAGTTAACCTACACTCCCTTATTCTACCCTAATCCAAGTACCTATCCAATAGCCGCTTGAAGGTCCATAAATTTTCCGACTCAACTACTACCACAGGCAGTGCATTCCATGCCCCCACTACTCTCTGGGTAAAGAACCTACCTCTGACATCCCCTCTATATCTTCCACCATTTATCTTAAATTTATGTCCCCTTGTAATGGTGTGTTCCACCCGGGGAAAAAGTCTCTGACTGTCTACTCTATCTATTCCCCTGATCATCTTATAAACCTCTATCAAGTCGCCCCTCATCCTTCTCCGTTCTAATGAGAAAAGGCCTAGCACCCTCAACCTTTCCTCGTATGACCTACTCTCCATTCCAGGCAACATCCTGGTAAATCTCCTTTGCACCTTTTCCAAAGCTTCCACATCCTTCCTAAAATGAGGTGACCAGAACTGCACACAGTACTCCAAATGTGGCCTGACCAAGGTTTTGTACAGCTGCATCATCACCTCACGGCTCTTAAATTCAATCCCTCTGCTAATGAACGCTAGCACACCATAGGCCTTCTTCACAGCTCTACCCACTTGAGTGGCAACTTTCAAAGAACTATGAACATAGACCCCAAGATCTCTCTGCTCCTCCACATTGCCAAGAACCCTACCATTAACCCTGTATTCCGCATTCAGATTTGTCCTTCCAAAATGGACAACCTCACACTTGTCAGGGTTAAACTCCATCTGCCACTTCTCAGCCCAGCTCTGCATTCTATCTATGTCTCTTTGAAGCCGACAACAGCCCTCCTCACTATCCACAACTCCACCAATCTTCGTATCATCTGCAAATTTACTGACCCACCCTTCAACTCCCTCATCCAAGTTGTTAATGAAAATCACAAACAGCAGAGGACCCAGAACTGATCCCTGCGGTACGCCACTGATAACTGGGCTCCAGGCTGAATATTTGCCATCCACCACAACTCTTTGTCTTCTAACGGTTAGCCAGTTTGTTATCCAACTGGCCAAATTTCCCACTATCCCATGCCTCCTTACTTTCTGCATAAGCCTACCATGGGGAACCTTATCAAATGCCTTACTAAAATCCATGTACACTACATCCACTGCTTTACCTTCATCCACATGCTTGGTCACCTCCTCAAAGAATTCAATAAGACTTGTAAGGCAAGACCTACCCCTCACAAATCCGTGCTGACTATCCCTAATCAAGCAGTGCCTTTCCAGATGCTCAGAAATCCTATCCCTCAGTACCCTTTCCATTACTTTGCCTACCACCGAAGTAAGACTAACTGGCCTGTAATTCCCAGGGTTATCCCTATTCCCTTTTTTGAACAGGGGCACGACATTCGCCACTCTCCAATCCTCTGGTACCACCCCTGTTGACAGCGAGGATGAAAAGATCATTGCCAACGGCTCTGCAATTTCATTTCGTGCTTCCCATAGAATCCTTGGATATATCCCGTCAGGCCCGGGGGACTTGTCTATCCTCAAGTTTTTCAAAACGCGCAACACATCTTCCTTCCTGACAAGTATCTCCTCAAGCTTATCAGTCTGCTTCACGCTGTCCTCTCCAACAATATGGCCCCTCTCGTTTGTAAATACTGAAGAAAAATACTTGTTCAAGACCTCTCCTATCTCTTCAGACTCAATACACAATCTCCCGCTACTGTCCTTAATCGGACCTATCCTCGCTCTAGTCATTCTCATATTTCTCACATATGTGTAAAAGGCCTTGGGGTTTTCCTTGATCCTACCCGCCAAAGATTTTTCATGCCCTCTCTTAGCTCTCCTAATCCCTTTCTTCAGTTCCCTCCTGGCTATCTTGTATCCCTCCAGCGCCCTGTCTGAACCTTGTTTCTTCAGCCTTACATAAGTCTCCTTCTTCCTCTTAACAAGACATTCAACCTCTCTTGTCAACCATGGTTCCCTCACTCGACCATCTCTTCCCTGCCTGACAGGGACATACATATCAAAGACACGCAGTACCTGTTCCTTGAACAAGTTCCACATTTCACTTGTGTCCTTCCCTGACAGCCTATGTTCCCAACTTCTGCACTTCAATTCTTGTCTGACAGCATTGTATTTACCCTTCCCCCAATTATAAACCTTGCCCTGTTGCTCGCACCTATCCCTCTCCATTACTAAAGTGAAAGTCACAGAATTGTGGTCACTACCTCCAAAATGCTCCCCCACTAACAAATCTATCACTTGCCCTGGTTCATTACCAAGTACTAAATCCAATATGGCCTCCCCTCTGGTCGGACAATCTACATACTGTGTTAGAAAAGCTTCCTGGACACACTGCACAAACACTACCCCATCCAAACTATTTGATCTAAAGAGTTTCCACTCAATGTTTGGGAAGTTGAAGTCGCCCATGACTACTACCCTGTGACTTCTGCACCTTTCCAAAATCTGTTTCCCAATCTGTTCCTCCACATCTCTGCTGCTATTGGGGGGCCTATAGAAAACTCCCAACAAGGTGACTGCTCCTTTCCTATTTCTAACTTCAACCCATATTACCTCAGTAGGCACATCCCCCTCGAACTGCCTTTCTGCAGCTGTTATACTATCTCTAATTAACAATGCCACCCCCCCCCACCTCTTTTACCATCCTCCCTAATCTTGTTGAAACATCTATAACCAGGGACCTCCAACAACCATTTCTGCCCCTCTTCTATCCAAGTTTCTGTGATGGCCACCACATCGTAGTCCCAAGTACAGATCCATGCCTTAAGTTTACCCACCTTATTCCTGATGCTTCTTGCATTAAAGTATACACACTTCAACCCATCTCCTTGCCTGCAAGTACTCTCCTTTGTCATTCTTACCTTTCCCACTGCATCACTATGTGCTTTGGCGTCCTGACTATCGTCTACCTTAGTTGCTGGACTATAGATCCGGTTCCCATTCCCCTGCCAAATTAGTTTAAACCCTCCCGAAGAGTACTAGAAAACCTCCCCCCCAGGATATTGGTGCCCCTCTGGTTCAGATGTGACCCGTCCTGCTTGTACAGGTCCCACCTTCCCCAGAATGCGCTCCAATTATCCAAATACCTGAAGCCCTCCCTCCTACACCATTCCTGCAGCCACGTGTTCAACTGCACTCTCTCCCTATTCCTAGCCTCGCTATCACGTGGCACCGGCAACAAACCAGAGATGACAACTCTGTCTGTCCTGGCCTTTAACTTCCAGCCTAACTCCCTAAACTTGTTTATTACCTCCACACCCTTTTTCCTACCTACATCGTTGGTACCAATGTGCACCACGACTTCTGGCTGCTTAAATAACAAAAGAGAAAACTGATCACAAGGATTGTGGCAAGAAAATTTGCACAGGCACTGGAAAACCATGGAAGATACTCTTGGTCGATCCCAAACTGTCGCCAGTGTGAACAAGGGGTTTAAAAAAAAATTGGAGCATTACTATGAGTAACTGGAACATACCTTAAACAATCAAAACGGATTTCAGGCGTTTACCTACCGTTGATGTGGGTAGAAGCTGCGGAGACTGTACATGTAGCACAGTTAACGGGACGTGGGAACGGGAATCTAGAAGGCTGCTTACTCTGCAATCTATTGCTCAGGAATATGATAGTCCAGGCAAGGGAACAACAAGTTTGCTTGTGGGCTAGGAGATTTCTTGCTTCTTAAAAACAAATGGAAGAGAGTAAAGAAGAAGCGCAGATCTAGGGAACCAGGATCCAAAAAAATGGTGCAAAAAGCTACACCATGGACACATTTGATGAAGACCGTGAGACTTGGAACTCATATGAATAGAGATTTCAATTGTATCTTATAGCAAACCAGATAACTGCCACTCAGCTATTTGGCTGGGGGCAGCTCCTTTTTACCAACTAACTAGACCCTCAAACTTTGAAATGAACAAAAAAAAACAGGAAAATTAGATTTAGCATTTACCTCTAAGTACCACACTGCTCCAAATTACCAAATTTCAATCCCCCGCTGTATGTGCCTCACTCAGGCTGTCTCCCACTTCACGTGCACAATGCTTACTGAGAGTGTGCTTTTGCCTCTCTCTTATATAGAGCTCAGTTGGGCTGAGATTACTCACACACCCCGGTAGGTTTGAAACAGAAGAATGCAATTTACACCTTTTGTCTCCAATCAGGATTCAGGTGATTGACAGATAACTGCCACTCTGCTATTTGGGTGTCAACAGGTACTTTTTAACCAACTAACTAGGCCACTAAACGTAACTGAAAAAACCCAGGAAAATTAGATTTACCTTAGCTGATAGGGTAACCGAGTGGTTAAGGCGCTGCACTGCTAACGCATTGTACTCTGCACGCATTGTTTTGCATCTCACCCTTGTCGTTGATATCTTGGAATGTTTAATACTTTGATTTTGAGTAAGCTTTGCACACATGACGTGGAAGACAGCCTGAGTGAGGCAGCCAGAGTGGGATTGAAACTTGGTAATTTGGAGCAGTGTGGTAATGGAGTGGGAGGAGGTACTTTCTCCCTTTTTGTTTTGCTTTCTTCTTGTTTTGTAATTGATAATCTACAGGGAGAGATCCAGAAAGCACCCTGGGAAGGTAAGTGATATAAAGACCAATCTCGGCTATCTGCAGCGATAAGTGAAGGTGAGAGATTAAATACATTTTCTTAAATAATTTAATTGATGATAGACATGTCGGTCAGTGGGGTTAAGTGCTGCACTTGTGACATGTGGGAGATCCATGACGCTTCCACCGTCTCGGACGACTACACCTGCAGGAAGTGCACCCAATTGCAGCTCCTCACAGGCTGCATGGATAGGTTGAAGCATCAACTGGATGCATTTAGGAGCATGAGGTGGCGGAAAGTATCATAGACAGGAGTTTTAGTGATGTGGTGACACCTAAGATGCAGGCAGATAGATGGGTGACTGCAGAAAGGGGCAAGCAGTCAGTGCAGGAATCCCCTGTGGTCGTCCCTGTCTCTAACAAGTATACCGTTCTGGATACTTTTGGCGGGGGCTATCAGGGGATAACAGCAGCAGCAGGCAGAGCAGTGACATCACGGCTGGCTCTGTTGTTAAGCAGGGAGGGACAAAGTGCACTAGAGCAATAGTAACAGGGGACTGTATAATTAGGGGTACAGAGAGGCACTTCTGTGTACGTGAAAGAGACTCCACGCTGGTATGTTGTCTCCCTGGTGCCAAGGTCCAGGATGTCTCAGAACAGGCAGGGGGAATTTTGAAGGGAGAAGGTGAGCAACCAGAGATCGTGGTATATATTGGTACTAACAACATAGGTAGGAAGAGTGACAAGGTCCTGCAGCAGCAGTTTAGGAAGCAAGGTAGAAAGTTAAAAAGCAGGACTCCAGGGGTAGTAATCTCAGGACTACTCACTGTGCCACGTGCCAGTAAGACTCAGAGGAAGAGCAGGCAGGTTGTGGTTGCTGATCAAAGAGGGCCTGGTGGACTGAAGTGCATTTGTTTCAATGTGAGAAGTGTAACAGGTAAGGCAGATGAACTTAGAGCTTAGATTAGTACTTGGAACTATGATGTTGTTGCCATTTCAGAGACTTGATTAAGGGAAGGACAGGATTAGCAGCTTAATGTTCCAGGATACAGATGTTTCAGGTGGGATAGAGGGGATTGTAAAAGGGGAATGGTGTTCTTTGTGATTCTTACACTCAGGATGGATGTCGTAGTATTCACAAAGACCACAAAAGCTAAGTTCATTAACAAAGCTAAAATTTATTACACTTATATTACAGTTCAACCACTTACTCCTATAGCAAGCAATAATCTTGTAAACTACAATCTACACTCTACTAACACATCTCTACATTCTCTGTCACGATCCTCTGCACTCCTCTTTGCACTCTCCTCTACACTCTACCAGAAGCCTTCGAGTCAGTGCTTTTTATAGGTCTGTTCCCAGCTCCATTTGGTGGTCAGATATTACATTAACCCTTTATATACTAGACATTCTGCATAATGTCACATCCCCCTTTCTTTGAAAAATGTTTTAAACACTTTCAAACAGTTAATACGTGTACGGGAATTAATTTTTGTACATCATGTACAATGTCATATCAGATATAATAATATCACAATTACAGAGTTGTAGGTTATTATTGTTTACAAGTTCAGATAATCAGGTTGTTTCCTTATCCTCTTGGACCTTCTTAATACACTCGAGGTGTCAATAGAGGTGTCCTTTATCCGATCATTTTCCCAGGGTGGAAGAGTCAATTATGAGGGGGCAAAGTTTTAAGTTGCATGGGGCAAGATTTAAAGGAAATGTAGGAGGAAAGTCTTTTACACAAAGGGTGGTGGGAGCCTGGGGCTCACTGCCGGGGGAAGTAGTGGAAGCAGGGACAATAGTGACTTTTAAGGGGCGTCTTGACAAATATATGAATAGGACAGGAATAGAGGGATATGGTCCTCAGAAGGGTAGGGTGTTTTAGTTCAGATGGGCAGCATGGCCGGCGCAGGCTTGGAGGGCCGAAGGACCTGCTCCTGGCTGTAATTTTCTTTGTTCTTTGACACCGGAGGACCTAAAGTTTGCAACATTTCTTAGTTCATTATGGCATAAAACCCTTTATGCTCCAACAAAATCTGGTCCACCCTTCAGGAGCCTGGTGATATAACCTGCAAGGAATTAATGAAAATCTTGAAAGGACATTTCTCTCCCCAACCACTCTTAATTGCAGAAAAGTTTTTTTTTCACCGCCTTGGTCAGAAAGATGGTGAAAGCATTTTGCAATTGGTTGGAATGTTAAATAAATGAATGAAGTACTGCGGGTTTGGTACAACATGAGATTACGCCCTTCATGATAGGTTGGTATGTTGACTCCGAAATGAAGTAATCTAGAGAAAACTGCGGACTGTAAGTGCTTTAAATCTGAAATCTGCAGTGAAAATTGTTAGTTTGCTAGTTCAATGGAACTGGCAGCAAAAGAGGCTTCACTGATTGGAGTTGGAATGATGATCCACAGGATAGAGATCACCAAGAGCAAGACATAGAATCATTGAGTCCTATACCACAGGAGATTGCACTGGTCAAAAACAACCAACTATTCTAAACCCATTTTCCAGCACTTGGCCCATAGTCTTTTATGCCTTTGGATCGAAAGTGCACATCTAAATGCTTCTTAAATGTTATGAGGGTCTCTGCCTCCACCTACCTTTTAGGCAACAAGCTCCAAACTCACACCACCCTCTGGGTAAAAAAGTGTTTTCCACACATCCCCTCTAAACCTCCTGTCCCTTATTTTAAATCTATGCCCCTGGTCATTGACCCCCTCCACCAAGGGGAAAGGTTTCTTCCTGTCTACTCTATCTATGCCCTCACAATTTTATACATCTCAATCATACCCCATCAGTCTCCTCTGCACCAAGGAAACCAATCCAAGTCTATCCAATCTCTCTTCATAACTAAAACTGTCCAGCCCAGGCAACATCCTGGGAAAATCTTTCCAGTGCTATCACATCCCTCCTATAATGTTGATTCCTGAACTGCACACAATACTCTAGCTGTGGCCTAACCAACGTTTTATACAGTTCCAGCATAACCTCCCTGCTCTTAAACTCTATGCCTCGGCTGATAAATGCAAGAATACCACATGCCTTCTTAAACTGAATATCCACCTGCTCTTCTACCTTATGGAACCAGCGTACATGCACACCAAGGTCCCTCTGAACCTCGGTGCATCCCGGGGTCCTGCCGTTTATCAAGTCTGTGACAAGAGGAAGTGTAATGGTACCCGGGTTGGGGGGGGGGGGGGGGTGGTGGCATGGTGGCACAGTAGTTAACATTGTTCCCTCACAGTGCCAGGGACCTGGGTTCAATTTTAGCCTCGGATGACTGTCTGTGTGGTGTTTGCACTTTCTCCCCGTGTCCGCGTGGGTTTCCTCCTTGTGCTCTGCTTCCTCCCACAGTCCAAATATGTGCAGGTGAGGTGGATTGGCCTTACTACATTATCCCTTGGTGTCCAATGGTTAGATGGGGTTATGAGTGGTGTAGTGGGCTTGGGCAGGATGCTCTTATGGAGGGTCAGTGAAGACTCGATGGGCCGAATGGTCTCCTTCGGTACTCCAGAGATTCTTTAGTTTTACTCCATCAGCCTGTGCACAAGTGGAACATTCAGCAGGAGAATGCTGGGGTAAGGAAAATAAACGTAAGAACAGTGACAAAAAGGTCCATATTGGAAAGCATGCTGCTCATGTCAAACCACACCAACATAAAAGATGCATATAAAACAGTACAGTTAAATACATGAGTCAAGTTTACAAGTTGGCTGATGGAACTGAAGACTCACTAGGGGACAACATACCAGAACATTTTTAAGAGCTGAAACTAGGTGTCTTGTCAGTACGGGGTGGTCAAAAGCATTTCTGGGTATTCTCAAAGCTTGATGGTAACCAAGTCAAGTTGGTAGTGGACACAAGAGCAGCTGTATCATTGATACCGGAGATAACATACAATCAAAAGCTATAACATCTTCCTTTACAGCCATCAAACGCTATCCAAAGGATGAACATCGAAGAGGTTGTGCCACTAAAACAAAGTATTCTGGTGAAAGTGGAACCAACATAAGTGTACTTTACCTGAATGCTCGTAGTATTCGGAATAAAGTAAATGAGTTGATGGCACAAATCATCGTGAATGACTATGATTTAGTGGCCATTACTGAAACGTGGTTAAAGGATGGTCACGACTTGGAGTTAAATATCCGAAGGTATCAAACTATTCGGAAGGACAGAGTGGATGGTAAGGGAGGTGGTGTTGCTCTGTTATTTAAGGATGACATCCGGGCAATAGTAAGGGATGCCATTGGTGCTATGGAGGATAAGGTTGAATCCATTTGGGTGGAAATCAGGAATAGTAAGGCGAAAAAGCCACTGATAGCAGTAGTCTATCGGCCATCAAATAGTAACGTTATGGTGGGGCAGGCAATAAACAAAGAAATAACTGATGCATGTAGAAATGGTACAGCAGTTATCATGGGGGATTTTAATCTACATGTCGATTGGTTTAACCAGGTCGGTCAAGGCAACCTTGAGGAGGAGTTTATAGAATGTATCCGCGATAGTTTCCTAGAACAGTATGTAATGGAACCTACGAGGGAACAAGCGGTCCTAGATCTTGTCCTGTGTAATGAGACAGGATTGATTCATGATCTCATAGTTAGGGATCCTCTCGGAAGGAGCGATCACAATATGGTGGAATTTAAAATACAGATGGAGGGTGAGAAGGTAAAATCAAATACTAGTGTTTTGTGCTGAAACAGAGATTACAATGGGATTAGAGAAGAACTAGCTAAGGTAACTGGGAGCTAAGAATTTATGGTGGAACAGTTGAGGAACAGTGGAGAACCTTCCAAGCAATTTTTCACAGTGCTCAGCAAAGGTTTATACCAACAAAAAGGAAGGACGGTAGAAAGAGGGAAAATCAACCGTGGATATCTAAGGAAATAAGGGAGAGTATCAAATTGAAGTAAAAAGGATATAAAGTGGCAAAGATTGGTGGGACTGGGAAATCTTTAGAGGGCAACAGAAAGCTACTAAAAAAGCTATAAAGAAGAGTAAGATAGAGTATGTGAGTAAACTTGTTCAGAATATAAAAACAGACAGTAAAAGTTTTTACCAATATATAAAACAAAAAAGAGTGGCTGAGGTAAATTTTGGTCCTTTAGAGGATGAGAAGGGAGTTTTAATAATGGGAGATGGAAATGGCTGAAGAACTGGGTCAGTCTTCACAGTGGAAGACGCAAATAACATGCCAGCGACTGATAGAAATGAGGCTATGACAGGTGAGGACTTTGAGAGGATTGTTATCACTAAGGAGGTAGTGATGGGCAAGCTAATGGGGCTAAAGGTAGACAAGTCTCCTGGGCCTGATGGAATGCATCCCAGAGTGCTAAAAGAGATGGCTAGGGAAATTGCAGATGCACTAATGATGATTTACCAAAATTTACTAGACTCTGGGGTGGTCCCGGTGGATTGGAAATTAGCAAACGTGACACCACTGTTTAAAAAAGGAGGTAGGCAGGGGGCAGGAAATTATAGTAGGGAAGATGCTGGAATCTATCATCAAGGAAGAAATAGCGAGGCATCTGGATATAAATTGTCCCATTGGGCAGACGCAGCATGTTTTCATAAAGGGAAGGTCGTGCCTAACTAATTTAGTGGAATTTTTTGAGGACATTACCAGTGCAGTAGATAACGGGGAGCCAATGGATGTGGTGTATCTGGATTTCCAGAAAGCCTTTGACAAGGTGCCACACAAAAGGTTGCTGCATAAGATAAAGATGCATGGCATTAAGGGTAAAGTAGTAGCATGGATAGAGGATTGGTTAATTAATAGAAAGCAAAGAGTGGGGATTAATAGGTGTTTCTCTGGTTGGCAATCAGTAGCTAGTGGTGTCCCTCAGGGATCTGTGTTGGGCTCACAATTGTTCACAATTTACATAGATGATTTGAAGTTGGGGACCAAGGGCAATGTGTCCAAGTTTGCAGGTGACACTAAGATGAGTGGTAAAGCAAAAAGTGCAGAGGATACTGGAAGTCTTCAGAGTGATTTAGATACGTTAAGTGAATGGGCTAGGGTCTGGCAGATGGAATACAATGCTGACAAATGTGAGGTTATCCATTTTGGTAGGAATAACAGCAAACGGGATTATTATTTAAACGATAAAATATTAAAGCATGCTGCTGTGCAGAGAGACCTGGGTGTGCTAGTGCATGAGTCACAGAAAGTTGGTTTACAGGTTCAACAGGTGATTAAGAAGGCAAATGGAATTTTGTCCTTCATTGCTAGAGGGATGGAGTTTAAGACTGGGGAGGTTATGTTGCAATTGTGTAAGGTGTTAGTGAGGCCACACCTGGAGTATTGTGTTCAGTTTTGGTCTCCTTACTTGAGAAAGGACATACTGGCACTGGAGGGTGTGCAGAGAGATTCACTAGGTTAATCCCAGAGTTGAGGGGGTTTGATTACGAGGAGAGGTTGAGTAGACTGGGACTGTACTTGTTGGAATTCAGAAGGATGAGGGGATATCTTAGAGAAAGATACAACATTATGAATGGAATAGATAGGATAGATGAGGGCAGGTTGTTTCCACTGGCGGGTGAAAGCAGAACTAGGGGACATAGCTTCAAAATAAGGGGAAGTAGATTTAGGACTGAGTTTAGGAGGAACTTCTTCACCCAAATGGTTGTGAATCTATGGATTGTGAATTCCTTGCCCAGTGAAGCAGTTGAGGCTCCTTCATTAAATATTTTTAAGGTAAAGATAGATAGTTTTTTGAAGAATAAAGGGATTAAGGGTTATGGTGTTCTGGCCGGAAAGTGGAGCTGAGTCCACAAAAGATCAGCAATGATCTCACTGAATGGTGGAGCAGGCTCGAGGGGCCAGATGGCCTACTCCTGCTCCTAGTTCTTATGTTCTTATGTTCTTATGTTAACGGTCAAAGAGCGGCGTTGCCTCTTCATGTTGTCCAAGGAAACTATCCGGCCTTATTTTGCAGAGCATGGTTAAGCGAGATAAAACTCAATTGGGCTGTCATAAATCAGCAGGAGAAGTATAAAAACTCATTGGGTTCAATGACAGGATTTGAAGTTAACCTCAAGATCATGCCAAACACTGCACCAAAATGTCTCAAAGCAAGAACCGTTCCATACACCATCAGACCAAAGGTTGAAGAAGAACTTGAAAGACATTCAAACAGGAGTCATTGAACCTGTTACTAACAGTGATTTGGGCTATGCCAAAAGTTCCTTGTGGTAGTATGACTAGGGGTATTACGGTACCTGGAAGTGAGCTGCTATTGGTGCAGAGGACTCGCTGCCCATTGGCCCGGGTAAGTCATGTGCCTCTCAGCCGATTGGCTGAGAGGTAGGTAGCTCCGCCTCCAAGGCGGGATATAAGAACCCGTGCATCCCGGCAGTCGGCCTTCTGTACGTCTGCTGCCGGGCACACATCTTGTGCATTAAAGCCTATCGTTTGGATCTCATCTGCGTTTCGTGTCCATTGATTGTGCATCAATTTAATGCACAAGATTTTAAAGGATGGAGCTTCGTATCAAGCCGGAGTGCCTTCGACTTAGCCCGCACGCAGCAAATGCACCAGCAGCATTTAAACACTGGCTGGCTTGTTTCAATTGCTACTTGAGCACAGCCGAAAACGTCCCGACGAGGGAACAGAAATTGCACATCCTCCACTCGGGCATTGACACCGCCGTGTATACGCTCATAGAGGACACGACAGACTACGTCGCGGCCATGGACTTGCTTAAAGGACATTTCATCCGGCTGGTGAACCAGGCCTACGCTCAGCACTTACTGGCGACGAGGCAGCAATTCCCTGGTGAGTATTTTTACCGGGCCCTCCTTGTTCTAGGGAGGAACTGCGGCTGCCCACAGGTTTCTGCGGCCGAGCACACCGAACCTTTAATAAGAGACGCTTTAGTTGCGGCTATGCAATCTTTGCAGATCCGCCAGAGACTCTTAGAGAAAGAAACTTTAAGCCTGGCCAGGTCCTCCTTAGATGTCGGCAATTGCAACGCCCGCGTGTACGTTCCCGACTGCGGGGCGGCCCCCTTGGCGGCATGGAAAGCGACCCCCCTTACCTCCGCAGACTCGAACCCCCCCCCAGGCCTGCGCCGCAAGGCACCCCAATAAACCCACAGGATAACGCTGCTACTTTTGCAGCCAGACAAAGCACCCCTGCCAGCGCTGCCCGGCCTGCACCGCAACCTGTAAAGGCTGCTGCAAAAAGGGCCACTTTGCGGCCATTTGTCAGTCTAAAGCAGTCGCTGCAGTCCCGAGCAGCGACCGCGGGTCCTCCCCCCTGCGCTCCTCAGGGGCCCCGTGCGGCCCGCGGACCTCGCTGCCCCCACCCCCCACCGCCACGAGTAATCCCCAGGCGCCGCAATTTTGGGCCCCCGACGCCATGTGCGACCTCCAGGTGCCGCCATTTTGGGCCCCCGACTCCATGTGCGATCCCCGGGCGTGTCCATTTTATTCACCCCCCACCACGTGCGGCCGACGGGCGCCGCCATCTTAGATCGGCACCGAGGACCCCGCAGGCGACTGCTCTGCCAGATGATGACTCGGAGTTCCTACCACGACTCGCCTCAGTAGCATTGGACCAGTCGCGGCCCCGCACGCTGTCCACGGCAACCACGAAGACCCTCCTCAACGGCCATGAGACAAGCTGCCTGCTGGACTCCGGCAGCACAGAGAGTTTCGTCCACCCCGTCACGGTAACACTCTGCGCACTTCCCATTTACCCGGTAAAACAAAGAATTGGTCTAGCCTCCGGTTCGCACTTGGTCCAGATCACAGGGTGCTGCACAGAGGACCTCACGGTCCAGGGGAGGGAGTTTAAAAACTATAAGCTCTTTGTCCTTCCCCACCTCTGCGCGGCAGCACTCCTGGGGTTAGATTTCCAGTGCAACCTGCAGAGTTTAACGTTCAAATTCGGTGGCCCTATGCCCCCCCTTACTGTCTGCAGCCTCGCGTCCCTCAATGTTGATCCCTCATCTTTGTTTGCAAACCTCACCCCGGATTGCAAACCATTCGCCCCCAGGAGCAGACGATACAATGCCCAGGACCGGACCTTCATTAGGTCCGAAGTCCGAAGGCTTCTGAAGGAAGGAGTTATCGAGGCTAGCAACAGCCCCTGGTGAGCACAAGTGCTGGTGATCAAGACCGGGGAGAAAAATAGGATGGTCATAGACTACAGTCAGACCATCAACAGGTTTACACATCTGGAAGCGTATCCTCTCCCACGTATCTCCGACCTGGTCAACAGGATCGCGCAGTACAAGTCTTTTCCACGGTGGACCTCAAGTCCGCCTACCATCAGCTCCCCATCGGCGCGAGTGACCGAAAGTACACTGAAGTCGAAGTGGATGGGCGACTCTCCCAATTTTCAAGGGTTCCTTTCGGTGTCACAAACGGGGTCTCAGTCTTCCAAAGGGAGATGGACCGAATGGTCGACCAACACAGTTTACGGGCAACTTTCCCGTATCTCGATAATGTCACCATCTGCGGCCACGACCAGCAGGACCACGACACCAACCTCCGCAAATTCCTCCGTACCGCAAAACTCCTTAACCTGACGGACAATAAGGATAAGTGCGTGTTTAGCACCGACCGTCTAGCCATCCTTGGCTACGTAGTGCGTAACAGAGTGATAGGTCCCGATCCCGAGCGCATGCGCCCCCTGATGGAGCTTCCCCTCCCCCACTCCCTCAAGCGCTGTTTGGGTTTCTTCTCATATTACGCCCAGGGGGTCCCCAATTACGCCGACAAAGCCCGTCCACTCATCCAGTCCACCACATTTCCCCTGTTGATGGAGGCCCGCCAGGCCTTTAACCGCATCAAAGCAGACATTGCAAAGGCCACGATGCGCGCTTTCGATGAGTCCCTCCCCTTTCAAGTCGAGAGCGACGCGTCTGATGTAGCTCTGGCGGCCACCCTCAATCAAGCGGGCAGACCCGTGGCCTTCTTCTCCCGTACCCGCGCTTCTGAAATCCGCCACTCCTCGGTCGAGAAGGAAGCCCAGGCCATAGTCGAAGCTGTGCGACATTGGAGGCACTATCTGGCCGGCAGGAAGTTTACCCTCCTCACAGACCAACGGTCAATGGCTTTCATGTTCGATAATGCACAGAGGGGCAAGATATAGAACGATAAGATCTTGCGGTGGAGGATCGAGTTGTCCACGTAGAACTATGACATCTTGTATCGTCCTGGGAAGCTAAATGAGCCTCCCGATGCCCTGTCCCGCAGCACCTGTGCCAACGTACAAGTGGACCGCCTCCGAGCCCTCCACGCGGACCTTTGTTACCCGGGGGTCACACACTTTTTCCACTTCATAAAGACCCGCCACCTGCCCTACTCCATCGAGGAGGTCAGGACAGTCACCAGGGAATGCCACATCTGCACGGAGTGCAAGCCGCAATTCTACCACCCTGAACAAGCGCATCTGATAAAGTCTTCCCGCCCCTTTGACACGTCTCAGCATGGACTTCAAAGGTCCCTCCCCTCCAACAACCACAACACGTACTTCCTCAACATGATTGACGATCCCCTGCCCCGACATGACCACGAACACCATTATCAAAGCCCTACACACCATCTTCTCCCTGTTTGGTTACCCCGCATACATCCATAACGATCGGGGGTCCTCATTTATGAGTGACGAGCTGCGTCAATTCCTGCTCAGCAGGAGCATCGCCCCCAGCAGGACGACTAGTTACAACCCCCGGGGTAACGGACAGGTCAAGAGGGAGAACGGTACTGTCTGGAAGACTGTCCTACTGGCCCTACTGTCCAGAAATCTCCCGGTCTCCTACTGGCAAGAGGTCCTCCCAGACGCCCCCCACTCAATCCGGTCACTTCACTGTACCTCCACTAACCAAACGCCTCGCGAACGTCTTCTTGTTTTTCCCAGGAAGTCTTCCTCAGGGATCCCACTCCCAACCTGGCTGTCTAGCCCCGGGCCCATTCTGCTCCGGAAACACGTGCGGGTGCACAAGTCAGACCCGTTGGTCGAAAGAATCCAGCTACTCCACACAAATCCGCAATACGCATATGTGGAGTATCCCGACGGCCGACAGGACACGGTCTCCCTTCGGGACCTGGCACCTGCCGGATCTCGGCCACACCCCCCAGTACCAGCAGCCCACCAACCCCAACTGCCCCCAGCAACCCTCCCCCCCCCCTCCCCCGGCCCCACAGACACCCACACGGCACAGCGGACAGGACGCCCCTCCCCCGGCCTGGCCCCGGCTAGCTCCGACCAGGGGTACGGACACAGGAACAGGATCATTGCTCCCGGAGTCATGGACGACCACCGCTCCGACGTTGCCGGCACAGCTACACAGGTCAAGCAGGACATCAAAGGCGGCCAGTCGACTGATTGAATCGATGTGACCTGCTGGTGGATTCCTGCCTGAGGTTGCTTTTTCCTTGCCTGTTCTCCATTTCCACCCCCCCCTCCCCCAATTTTATACAATGTACATAGTTGCTGTATTTTGAACAAAATTGCGGGCCAGTGGGCAGCCATCAATGCAATGGTATGACCTAAACATCTCTAGCCATACTACCAGTCTCTCACGTACTCATGGGACACGCCCCCCCACCTCATGTCCGCGTTTCCCGTACCATCCTCCCCCCCCCCCGCTTCTTTTTCAACAAGGGGTGAATGTGGTAGTATGACTAGGGGTATTACGGTATCTGGAAGTGAGCTGCTATTGATGCAGAGGACTCGCTACCCATTGGCCCGGGTAAGTCATGTGCCTCTCAGCCGATTGGCTGAGAGGTAGTTAGCTCCGCCTACGAGGTGGGATATAAGAACCCGTGCTTCCCGGCAGTCGGCCTTTCTTCTGTGTGTCTGCTGCCGGGCATACATCTTATGCATTAAAGCCTATCGTTTGGATCTTATCTACGTTTCGTGTCCATTGATTGTGCATCATTCCTGAAATGGGATGGTTCAATAAGGATATGTAGAAATTTTAAAACCTCATTTAACCCAGTATAATATGATTATTATTACTGTGTTCTGATCACTATCCACGACTGCTAATTAAAGATTTACTTGCTGGACATTCTCAGAAATTCAGTAAAATAGGTCTTTCACAGATGTATCTACAGATGAATGTGGCTGAATAATCACAACCATTATTTACAACTGTGACTCACAAAGATCTTTAGCGTTCCAGGAGACTTCCATTTGGGATAACTCACCTGCTCTTTTTCAGAGATCCATGGATCAAATTCTGACTGAGCTAATTGATGTACAATGTCATCGAGATGACATTCTCATCACAAGTTCAATTGAACACGATCACTTAAGGAACTTGGAAGCTATCCTGGTGCAGTTACAAAATCACAAAGTCAAAAAAAAAAGAAAAGTGAATTATTTCATTCATCCAACAACTATCTGAGTCGCAACATCAACAAAGACGGTTTAATTAAGGAACCAAAGAAGATGGCCAAGGTCCTCGATACTCCACTTCCACAGAATGTGACGCAACTGAGGTCATTTTTAGGATTGCTCAATTATTATGGTAAATGTGTTCCTAATTTTGCAATGAGGCGAAAGCCATTACCCGTGAAGTAAATTGGGTGCAAGTCCATTAGCAGTCATTAAATTGGTCCAGGTGCAGTGCCAGTTTTGCTGGATAAAGAAAATGCGCTACTTTATCCGGACTATCTTGCAAGTCAAACAAGAACCTGACACAAATTCTGTAAACATCTTCAGCCGGATTCTCCGTTCCTGAGACTAAGTGTTGACGCTGGGGCAGGTTTAGTGGAGTTCTATGACAGCAGAACTGGCGCTGCACCTGGACCAATTCAATAACGGTTAAGGGGCCAGCAGCGATGCCATGTGAACACAATCGATTCCAATGAGAAGCAGTGCCGAATTCGCCAGGTTTGGGATTGTCACTCAGGAGGCTGACAAACTGCAGTCGCATATATACACTTCACTCCCCCCACACACACACACACACACCATCCCAGCCAACAAGATCACAGCAAGACCATGACCCCAAGATTCAACGATGCAGAACTGGAGACCCTGCTAGATTCCATGGAAGACAGGTGGGTGACCTTGTAGCCCGAGGTGGGAAGGAGGCTGCCAGCTGCCGCTGTTCGCTGTGCCTGGGTGCAGGTGGAAGAGATCGTCAGCGCCATGGGCAACACTGACTGAACCCACCAGCAATGCCGGAGAAAAACTCCATGACCTCCTCAGGGCGGCCAGGATGAGTCGACAGTACTGTCCCGAACGTCCACCCCACACCACATGCCAGCACCCATACTGGCCACCATGGCCGGGTGCCCGAGGCACTGAAGCCATCAGCTCGCCCACCCCTGGGCTGCATACTTCGAACTGTTCAACACTGTGCGCTTTCTGTCCCCCTTCCCCCGCAGGACGAGGCCGTGCACAACCGCTGGATGCGGGAGAAGACTGGAGGGTGTGGTGACCTACCAGGGTCCAGCACTTAGGCCCGATTAAAATTGGCCATTTTAAATTAAAGAATTGGACACTTTAAAACAAATCACAGTCACTCCAACATGTTGTGTTCATTGTCTAGCAATGATTCTACAGAACTGCTGGTGACTTAGCCAGAACCATGATTTATTAATGTAAGGTAACATTATTATGTTAGGTAATGTAAGGGAAGGTAACGATCGAATCTTACGCAGACCAAGTTATTACAGAGTTACATTAGACTCTCCTAAAACTACCCTTATGTGCGACTGTCCTTGTAAATGCCTTACAACCTTCTTTTAGTAGCCGGCTGTCATCTGACTGTTGTCTTATACCACCTGCTGGTCGGAGGTCAGACTGCTGAGTACTTGTAACATTATCTACAGGCATATCGCCACACAGCACAGCCTGATCGGAACTCGGAATGGCCAAGTTCAAATACACTAAAAGTCAGACAGGCTGCCAATGCATGTCCGGACCTGCCTTGTCAATCGGCCATGAAGAGATAATCGATCCGATTGATATGCACTGACCGATTATTGCAAAACCAGGCTGGGCCAGACTCTCGGGCACCTAGACCCTCTCCCACTGTCACCTTATTTGGCAAATGTTGTGCATGCGAACAAAGCCACTGGTGATGGACACCTGGGTCGGGCCCAGCTGAAGTGTCACTTGGGCATCAATCGGATCCTTGGACACTAAAAGATCCTTTTGATACCTCATTGGCAAAACGCACAGGAAGTGGGAAAAAGGCACAGAGCCAAAGGGGGATAAAAGTAGGCACTCCAGGCCCTTCGGATCCAAAGACTCTGCTTGGGAGGTGATCTTGACCAGACCAGAGAAGTGAACACCAGACTAGACCGGAAGGAAGGAAAGAAGGAATGTAGAGACTGACAGCGAGAACCACGTTCATGAAGATGGACTAGATAAACGCCAGCGATCAGATCCATAGCCCTACCAAGCCATCTTTACGGGTAGTATACACTGATCTTAATAATAATCTTTTATTGTCACAAATAGGCTTTCATCAACAGTGCAATTAAGTTATTGTGAAAAGCTGCTAGTCACCATATTCCAGCGCCTGTTTGGATACACAGAGGGAGAATTCACCTAACAGCACGTCAAAGAACAAAGAACAATACAGCACAGGAACAGGCCCTTTGGCCCTCCAAGCCTGCGCTGATTACGTGTCCTATCTAGACCAGCCTCCTGTATTCTTCTATACCCCATCTGTTGATATGCCTATCCAGATAGGTCTTAAAGGTCGCTAACGTATCAGCCTCAAGCACCTCACTTGGCAGTGCATTCCAGGCCGCCACCACTTCTGTGTAAAAAAACTTCCACTGCACACCTCCACTGAACCTATCCCCCCACCATCTTGGACCTCTGCCCCCTTGTAATTGTCATTTCCGCCCTGGGAAAAGCCTCCAACTGTTCACCCTATCTATGCCCCTAATAATAATATAAAGTTCTATGAGGTCGCCCCTCAGCCTCCGTCTCTCTAAGGAGAACAATCCCAATTTATCCAATCTCTCCTCATAGCTAATACCCCCCATACCAGGCAATATCCTGTTAAACCTTTTCTGTTCTCTCTCCAAAGCCTCCAGGTCCTTCCGGTGGTCCGGTGACCAGAATTGGACACAGTATTCCAAATGTGGCCTAACCAACGTTTTATATAATTGTAACATAATTTTCGAGCTTTGAAACTCGATACCCCTATGAAGGCAAGCATGCCATATGCTTTCTTTACCACCATTTCCACCTGTGCTGCCACTTTTAAGGAACTGTGGACCTGCATGCTCAGATTCCTCTGTGTGTCTATGCTCCTGATGGTTCTGCCATTTATTTTATAGCTTCCGCCTGAATTGAATCTACCAAAATGCAACATCTCGCGTTTGTCCGGGTTAAATTCCATCTGCCATTTCTCTGCCCAATTTTGCAGCCTATCCATATCCTGCTGTATTCTCTGACAATCTTCATCACTATCTGCAACTCCTGCAATCTAAGTAATCAGACCTGCTACATTTTCTTCCAAATCATTTATATATATTACAAAGAGCAGAGGTCCCAGTACTGATCCCTGCGGTACACCACTAGTTACAAACCTCCATTCGGAAAAACACCCTTTTACTGCTATCCTCTGTCTTCTATGTCCAAGCCAGTTCTGGATCCATCCAGCTAGTTCACCCGTGACTCCATGTGATCTAATATTTTGCACCAGCCTGCCATGAGGGACTTTATCAAATGCTTTACTACAATCCATGTAGACAACATCCACAGCCCTCATCAATCATTTTTGTCACCTCAAAAAACCATGCTGTCTGTCACTAACAAGATCATTCCCTTCCAAATGTGCATGTCTCTGAGAACCTTTTCCAACAATTTCACTATCACGGACGTCAAGCTCACTGGTCTATAGTTACCCGGGTTATTCTTGCAACCATTCTTAAATAACAGTACAACATTCGCTATCCTCCAATCCTCTGGGATCTCACCTGTGGTCAATGAGGACACAAAGATTTCTGTTAGAGGCCCAGTGATTTCATCTCTTGTCTCCCTTAGTAATCTGGGATAGATGCCATCTGGCCCTGGGGATTTCTCTACCTTAATGCTTTTTAACACACCTAACACTTCCTCCCTTGCAATAACGACCTGTTCTAAAGTGTTTACACATCCCTCTGAGACGCCACCAATCAACGTGTCCCTCTCCTTTGTGATTACCGATGCAAAATACTCATTCAGGATCTCACTCACTTCCTCTGGTTCTACACATAATTTCCTTCCTTTGCCCTTCAGTGGACCAACTCTTTCTCTAGCTACCCTCTTGTTCCTAATATACGTATAAAATGCCTTGGGATTCTCCTTAATCCTGTCTGCCAAGAACATTTTGTGATCCTTTTTGCCCTCCTAACTCCCTACTTGAGCTCTTTTCTAATTTGTTTGTATTCCTCAAGTGCTATATCTGTTCTTAGTTGCCTGCACCTTACATATGAATCTTTTTTCTTTTTGACAAGATTCGCAATTTCCCTGGTGATCCATGGTTCCCGAATCCCGTCTTTCCTGTCCTTCCTTTATACCGGCACATGCCTATCCTGCAATCCCATCAACTGCTCCTTAAACAGCCTCTCCCAAACAACAGCCTCCAAATCCTGCCTACTCTGGTTGTAGTTAGCCTTTCCCCAATTTAGCACCTTAACCCTAGGACGTCTTTCGGGACATGTGCGAGGAAACCGGAGCACCCGGAGAAAACCCACGAAGACACAGGGAGAACGTTCAGACTCTGCACAGACAGCGACCGATGCCGGGAATCGAACCTGAGACCCTGGAGCTGTGAAGCAACAGTGCTACCCACCGTGCTACCGTGCTGCCTTGGGATCTTAGGACCTCAAGTGTTCTGTGGGTAATTGAAGGTTAATTGTGTTAAATAAATATTGTTGAATTTTGAGCTTGTGTTTGTGGTTTGTTCTCCTCGTTATTAAAGACACCCGAGGTACAACCTCTGAGTAAGTGAACTGGTCAAAAGTATCTGAGGTTTTACAGATACAACAAAAGGGACCACCGGACCTGCAGCCCCTCACCACAGCAGAACAGAGGGCACTGGACATGGCCGGTGGGACCGAGGAAAGGGCAGTCGCTGGGACATAGGTCAGCATCGGGCGAGGAAGTGAAATCCCGCTGAGTTGCGGTTCCCTATGGCACATATGGCACCCCTCCCCCACACCCCCACACCCCTCCCCCACACCCCCTCCACTCCCTCCCTGGCCGCAATCATGCGCCTTGCCGTGTGTCTTGCAGGAGCTGCTGATGATGGGACGGGCCCTTCTGATGTTCCCCCGACCCTGGCGCCAACCAAAGCCAGAATCCTGTGTGTCAACCAGTGACGCCGATGAGACCAAAATGGATGGGAGCTGTCTACCTGAATCCCGAGACACCCTGGGGCTTGAGTCCAGGGATGACACTGAGTTTCCATCACAACTGTCTCCAATCCCCTCCTCCATCACAGAGACTATCAGTTGGGCACTTTCGTGAAGAAGCTATTGGGACACTATCTGGTGCTCACCTCACAACTGCTCCGGTACAGCAGGAACTCCCGAGGTTGTGGACGATCGGCGGGCAGGCAGACCCTAGTGCCTAGCTGCCGTCCAGTTGGGTTTCGGGCTTCTGGAACAGATGGTCCCATCGATACAGTTGCAGAGCCAGGGACTACATGAGGGGTTGTCGGCGAGCATCCAGCACCTGCAGGTGCTGCTGGAGTAGTCCAACCATGTGCAGCAGCAGGAGGTGATGCCAATCATACATGTCACCCAGGCCAACAGCGCTTGGGTGGTGTCCGTGAAGGTTTTGGGCATGGAGCAACATGTCCAAGGCCTGGGGCACTCTGTGCAGGTGGTGGCTGAGGCCCAGGGCAGGGCTGCCTTATCACAGGCAGCCATGTGCCAGAGCCACCTGCACATTGCAGCGGCGGTCCTCAGCATGGCCCAGTCACAGCAGGTCATGACTGAGAGCATCCATGAAATTGCATACGCGATGGCCGACATGGCACAGACACAGAGGGAGGTGGCCCAGTCCCAGAGGGAGATGGGTGCAGTCCCTGGGTGATGTGGCACAGACCCAGGAAATGTTGGCACAGTCAATGAATGATGTCGTGCAGTCCCAGACGGAGATGGTCCACTCTCTGTGCTCCATGGCCACAAGCATGGTTGAGACAAGAGCGGGCCCCGAGGACTGGCAGTGTCATGGAGTAGCCCATCAGGCACCTCAAGGGAGGTGGAAGTGATGAGACCCTTGCTGGTGACCCCCCGCAAGGGAGGTGTCAGAACACTGCAGTGTCTCCAACACCCCCTCCTGATCCTGATGCATCTGGTGGCATAGGGAGGAACAGGGCGGCACAACACCACCAAGCCCGGCCGTCCCAGAAGACGGCCGCCAAAGGGGACCCAAGTTATAGGGCAAAAATTACAGAAGGCCTCCTCCACTCCTGATGTATCGTATGGGGAAATACCTAGATGTAGCTAATTTGGCATGGGAGCAGGGGGCTAGTGCACAAACCCATGTCTGTTTGTTCACATTAAACACCTATGCATATAGTTACAATCTGCCTCGGTGATCTATCAGAAGGGTGTGAGGGATGGGCTGGGGGCGGGGGTGGGGGGTGCGCGGTGGGGGAAATAGAACATACAGTGCAGAAGGAGGTCATTCGGCCCATTGAGTCTGCACTGACCCACTTAAGCCCTTACTTCCACCCTATCCTGTAACCCAATAACCCTTCCTAACCTTTTTGGTCACTAAGGGCAATTTACCATGGCCAATCCACCTAACCTGCACGTTTTTGGACTGTGGGAGGAAACCGGAGCACCCAGAGGAAACCCACGCAGAATCTGGGAGAACGTGCAGACTCCGCACAGACAGTGACCCAGCCGGGAATCGAACCTGGGACCTTGGCGCTGTGAAGTCACAGTGCTATTCACTTGTGCTACCATGCTCGAAGGATATTGTGAGTGGGATATGTCCGGGGTCCACGGTTCAGGCAATGCTCAGTACTCCAGTGTCCCACCCACCCTCCTACCATCCCCACCTTCACAGCCCAGGGATTCAATGGGACCGTGTGATGGAATGACCAGCTCGCATGCAGGGATTACCCAGTTGGATGTTGGAAAGTGCTACTGTAGGCAGGAGTTAGACATTGTCAAACGATGAGGAGCACCAGAGCTCCTCCCAGAGCAGTTTGTTTCATCCTCCATCTCATGACCAGACCCACTGTTACTGCCAATCCAGGGCCCCATAATGAGGCAGGTAGGAATCACGGAGGGGGCACAGAGAGGGTGCTCATGGGAGGGGGTGGCCCGGGTGGGGTTGGACGTGATGTCTGTCCCCTGGCCAATCCCACTGGTCGGTGAAACTGGAGGGGTTAGAGCGTCCTGTGCACATTGGCCCTGGCGCACACACTGTGCAGCCTCCCATACCTGCACAGGCCCCATGTCCTGCCCATCCTTGCCCCCCCCCCCCCCCCCTGCATCCTCGTCATCTGATGAGGTCTGACGTTTATGCTCCTCCTCCAGCACACGCCTCTCTGTTGCACGATGTTGTGGAGGACACAGCAGGCCACCATGATGTGGGAGATTCTCCCAGCACTATACTGGAGGGCCCCTCCAGAGCGGTCCATGAACCTGAACGGCATCTTCAGAATGCCAAAGCATCACAAGATCATGCCCATGGACGCTGCATGGGCGTCATTGTAGCGGGTCTCTAAATCGGTCTGTGGCTCCAGATAGGCATCATCAGCCATGACCGCAGCGGATAAGGCCTGTCGCACAGGAGCCAATGCCCCAAAGAACAAAGAACAAGAACAAAGAAAAGTACAGAAGAAGTCTTACAACACCAGGTTAAAGTTTGGACTTTAACCTGGTGTTGTAAGACTTCTTCTGTGCTTACCCCAGTCCAACGCCGGCATCTCCACATCAAAGAAAAGTACAGCACAGGAACAGGCCCTCCAAGCCCGTGCCGACCATGCTGCCTGTCTAAACTAAAATCTTCTGCGTATCCCTCTATTCCCATCCTATTCATGTATTTGTCAAGATGTCCCTTAAATGTTACTGTCGTCCCTGCTTCCACCACCTCCTCCGGCAGCGAGTTCCAGGCACCCACTACCCTCTGTGTAAAAAACTTGCCTCGTACATCCCCCTCTAAACCTTGCCCCTCGCACCTTAAACCTATGCCCCCTAGTAATTGACCCCTCTACCCTGGGGAAAAGCCTCTGACTATCCACTCTGTCTATGCCCCTCATAATTTTGTAGACTTGACAGTGACCCAGCAGGGAATTGAACCTGGGACCCTAGCGCTGTGAAGCCACATTGCTATCCACTTGTGCTACTGACATAGCTCCAGTCAGGACTGCACCTTGAAGAGGCCAGAGACCATTGAGTGTGCCAGCATGAAGGTCCCATGCACATTGCCCGGGTATCAGGTGCAGAGATGCATGATACACATCTGATGGTCACACACCAGCTGAACGTTCATCGAGTGGATACCCTTTTGGTTTGTGGAGAGCGGCCTGCTATCTGCAGGTGCTCATAGGTCAACATGCATCCCATCGATCACCCCCTAGACCCGGGGCATCTCGATGGTGGCGGCGAACCTCGCCGCCCGGGCATCCCGGTGGGCTCGGTCCACATTGAAATCAATGTATTGTGCCAAACGGGCATATAGGGCCTCCGTGACAGCATGGATGAACCTGTGCACCGAGCTCTGTGAGATCCCGAACAGGTCCCCAATCGGCATCTGGAAGGACCCCGTGGCGAGGAGATTCAGGGCGACCGTCACCTTGATGGCCACCGGGAGCGAGTTTCCTCCCCCATTCCCTCATGGTGCCAGGTGTGCCATTATCTGGCAGCTATGTTGGACTGTTCCTCCTGCTCAACTGGATTCTTCTACGGCATGCCTGGTCCGGCAGGTCCTTAGACGCCGCCGGTACTTGCGAGCCCAATTGTGGCGCCTCCTTGGCATGTCCTCCTCCTCCTCAGCCTGTTGGGTGGCCGGTTCTCCATCCTCACCAGCTGCTTCCTGTTCCTCTGGGGCATGCTCCGCTACTGCAGCTTCCACCTCCTCGAGCAGCTCCAGCTCGTACAGCTGCAGTGTATCTCTAGGGCTACGGTGAATAGCAGGAAGGTCACCATTGCTGGTTGTATTCCAATATCCATTGTCTGCAGGGGGTGAATATCTGACATGTTAGCATGGTGCCTACCCCCCCCCCCCCCCCGTGCCCATCCCTGTTGCCAGGGGTACCGTCGGCTGGACCTGCCCTTGCCAGTGGTATCCTCCACTGCCCCTGTTCAGCGACCCCCTGTAGGGGCTACTGTGGGTATTACCCTTGGGTGGGCCACCTTGGGGGCAGATGTGGTATGGTGGAGTGTGCCGTGCTGGGGTTGTGGGTAGGGGTGGTGAGGTGGGGGGCACCCATATGGCCAGTGTCACTCTGCAGAACCATAGGTCACGGTTGTGCCTCTCCGTGTCCTATCTCTCCCTCATTAGCCGTGGCGCCTTTTTCCAGATTTTTAAAAGCACAAGTGATCCTCACCATGGGAATTCCCCTCGGTGGAGGCGAAGCATCGTGGAAGCCCTGGAGAATACCGGGTCAGGCCCTCTAATGTAATGTAAACGGCATTTACTGTACGTGCGGAGTGGAAAACATTGATGCTGTTGTCGAGGCACTGGAGAATTGCGATTTGGCGTGAACACAGTGCCCGCCCTGATTTCACGGGTCATGGTGGATGATTAGTGGGGTGTAACATCAAGGTGGCTGCCTTGCATACCACGGCAATGGTGGTCCGTGCCTGGACATCGGCCCAGTCCCGTGGGAGGTCGTCCCGGCCCCATGGCTTGTCCCTCCATCACTCTCTGCTCCCCCCCCTGCCAGCCCGGCCAGTGTCAGGACTGGCAGCCGATAGTTGCGCCTTTCTGTGTCCTACCTCCTCTCTCTCCCTCATCAGCTGATCCTGTGCATCACATAGAACTGATTAACCCATACTCTACCAGAGAAAACCCCCAGGTCGGTTCAAAGACACAGGAGGGTGAAAAGCCTGACTGAGGGAATTGAAGTTAAAACATTTGCACTAAATAAACCTCCTCAGGCAGATGAAATTCAAATCCTCCCAAAATTAATTACATTACTGGAAAAGACACTGCCCAGAGTTTAAACCTTCAAACAAAGATGCAACAGGGTATTGCCATTTCCCCTGATTCCATAAGCTGGTAGAGCTAGTTTCAAAGAAGGTGCACCATTTGTGTAGCAGCAAGGTGACACCCTTGGTGTCAACTGTAATACAGCGAGCTGGGGAGGGTCTTTTTGGAGCTGAAGTTCAGTATAACTGACCAGCACCATAAAACGACATGGGTGTAAGGTTCTTTCCTGCTTATACCCTTATATCCCTTTCTTTTATTTTGATGTTCTTATTTTTGATCCAAGGATGATTCATTCAGAAATTACAGAAGAGAACACTGCTGGTTTGAACAGAGGTTCCAGACGTCTTCATCAGAGAGAGAGATGGGCTGGGGCTTGGTTTGATTGCTTGACTGGTGGCCTATGAATTAGCCCAAAAGGTAATACTCTGCCCCGTAAGAGATGGTGATTGAATCCTATCCCATGGAATGATTTTCAGAGTGCAAGGAATATGATCCTGGCAGCCAAGAGACAAGGTCCTGCGACTATCTCTCCTCCATGTTGTCTCCAGAAAGGTTGAGTGCTCTCAACTTGCAGAGAACCTGAATGAATCTATCTACAGGCAAACTATCACAGGGTGCAACCAAAGACTGAGCCTGTTATCTCTCTAGAAAGCCTGTGAGTGCTTTATTCTGAAACTACAAAGGCCTGAATACAAACCACAAACTGAAAGCAAAGTTTGAAGAGAAGTAAGGTGCTGGAAACTACCATCTGAAACAAAATCTCCACTTCCCTTTTACTTATGATTTCTTTATCCCTTTCTTCTCCTCTGTGTTTGTCTGTCTTGTGTATGTGGATAGAGGGTGGGGGTAGGGGGGGGGGGGGGGAGCCAAACTGGGGAATTAGGAATTAGAAAATAGTAACCAACTATATTTGCTACATTTTTCATGAAAGTTCTTGTCATAAATAAACAGTAATTGTGTTTACATTTACACTGGTGGCTATAATTATTGGGCAGCCGAGGGTAAAGAACTTTGGTATTTTTCTACGTATTATTAATTGATTATTACTCCGGAACAAGTGGGGCTGTAATTGAAAGCACACTAGCCCAGGGTGTCATAACACAGATGTAGCCATGTAGCTGCACAGATAGTATGCCTTCTTTGAAACTAGCTCACCACCTTTTACCCTCTCCCTATGGTCCACCAACTCAACCCTATCACTATTGACCCAGCCAGTATGAGCATTACTGTCTCCTCTGTCTCCTCGACCCTCCTGTCATTACCCTATCACACTGCACTTCCACATTCCTGAGCTCCCCTCAGGACCTATACCCATTACTATGCCCATGCCCTTCCTGACGCTGCCCCCCCCCTCCTGTTTTCTGTACCAGCTGTCTTATCCCCTCCATGACTCACCTGGTGACACTGACCCCCATAAGAAAGAAACCTTGACCCTCCCACTCTGCTACAACACACCTGCCCCTCTGCCACTGTTCCTTCTTCCGTCAGTAACCAGAGTTTCCCCAAAAAAACTCCAACTCATCTCCACTGGTCCTACCCTCTAACACTCTACCTCCCCCATACGCACTCCCCACTCCCTCATACACATTGATGCCTCCTCTGTGCACAATTCCCCCTACCAGTCCACACTCCCCCACCCCATACATGCTCCCCCTCCCCTGTACACACTCCCCCTGCCCGTACACACTCCACTTCCCCTGTGCACAGTCTCCCTCCCCTGTAAACTGGAACTCCCTTCAGGTACTGCGAGAAGTCTTACAACACCAGGTTAAAGTTCAACAGGTTAGTTTCAAATCGCTAGCTTTCGGAGCACTGCCTTCCTCAGGTTAACTGAGGAAGGAGATTCGCTCCGAAAGCAAGTGATTTGAAACAAACCTGTCGGACTTTAACCTGGTGTTGTAAGACTTCTTACTGTGCTCACCCCAGTCCAACACCGGCATCTCCGCATCATCTCTTCAGGTACACAGAGCAGTTTGGGAAAACTCAAAGCCTGAAGACAGAGCTGGGGAAGGGGAACTTTTCGATTCCTCTCCCATTAAAGGTACCAGACCAAACTGCTGCTCTGATATTCTGTTTAACTGAGACAAGCTGTTGGTGAGTTTGTTGAAGTTGTCCACATATCAGAAACTGAACAGTCCTGAAGTGCATCTTCCAGGGTAGAGTTCAGCCCAACACAAGTTAGCGTGCTCCCTCCCCCAGACAGGATCCAACAGCCTGAGAGTCTGGCCTGAGTGGTCCAGTGTGAAGATCCAAACCAAACGGCAGTTCAACACCTCACCTTCTGAAGGGACCGCTACCTACAAGGTCATCAAGATCATCAGTCCCAGCAGCGAAGATTCTCAAAACTCTTATATCTCTAAATCCCTGTTATTTTTTAACCCTTCCTTACCCCTTTATCGTGTGTATGTCTTGTTTGTGCCTGGGGGGAGGGTGAGATGGGGTTTTGGGAATAGGTAAGCTAATAGACCATTATTACATTATTTCCATTATGTGTTCATCTTTTACTCTTGATACAAATAAACAGTTTCTTAATGTTTTACTTATAAATCTGGTGTCTGTAACTCATTGGAGCAGACAAGGTTTAAAGATCTCAGGAAGATACACAAATTATTGGTAAATTCACTTATATTTGGACTCTGTGGTCTGTGGGGCTGGAACTGACCACACACTCACCCAGGGTGTTGTAATACAGGTGGTGAGGGAATCAACAAGAAGGAAAAACATGTTCGACCCCATCCTCATCAACCTGCCTGCCACGGATACATCTGTCCATGGCAGTAATGGTAGAAGTGACCACCGCACAGTCCTTGTGGAGACAAAGTTCCATTTTCACATTGAGGATACCCTCCATGGGGACTTCCGGTGGCGGCGATGCGGAGCTAAGCCGCACTTTCAGCAGCTCCCACTTTTGTTGGACTTTCTGGCTCTTTTAAGAGCCCGCAACGGCGCTTTTTTGACTTTTCCCCGGGGGGAAACACAGCTAGTGTGCCCAGCGACTGGTGGATGGACTGGACTCGCAGTGGAGCGATCCAAAAGTCGGCTTTACAGCAGAGGAAGACGAGAGGCAGAAAAGCAAGGTGGCGGCGCGCGGGGAAGCAGCAGCAGCGTGGCAGCAGTGGGCGCGGGAGCAGCAGGAGCTTCTTCAGTGCTCCTTCAAGGAGGTCAAAGCTGAGATCTTGGAGCCGTTTAAGGCCTCGCTGGACAAGCTGGTGGCGACTCAGACGGCCCAGGCCGTGGAGATTTGGGAGCTGCAGCAAAAGGCTTCGGACAATGAGGATGAGCTTTTGGGCCTGGCAATGAAAGTGGAATCGCACGAGGCGCTGCACAAGAAATGGCTGGTGAGGATGGCGGAGATGGACGGGTTAGGTACGTTTTGGCGCGGCCGTTTTGGCGCCAACCGTTTTGGCGCCGGCTGTTTTGGCGCCAAAATAACATTTCTTTATTTGTGAATTAGCCTCAGGTGAGTTGGCTGCTGGTGCGGGTGCGTTGAGTTGGGTGCTGGTGCGTTCTATCACCATCTGTTTATATATTGGCGTGATATATTGGCATTATTGACGTTTTGGCACCAAAATAACATTTCTTTATTTGTGAATTAGCCTCAGTTGAGTTGGCCGCTGGTGCGGGTGCGTTGAGTTGGGTGCTGGTGCGTTCTATCACCATCTGTTTATATATTTTGTAACTAAACCAATTCGCATACCCATATGATGGCTGAGGCAGTATCAACGAAACGTGGTAAAGAAAAATTTGTTCATAACGGATTCCTTTACGTCTTTAACAAAACAAGCAAAGGTGACAGCGAAGTGAAATTTTGGCATTGTGAGCGTTGGTTCATTACCAAATGAACTAAACTAAAGGTTTTTTAACTTTAGTTTTTAACTAAATGAACTAATTTAAGGTTTTTAACTAAATGAACTAATTTAAGGTTTTTAATTTACAATAAAGATAAAAGAATACATGAAAGTGTTCTTAAATTTGAAAATTTGAGTACTTGAGGAGCCTTGCTCATAATCACCAAATGAACTAAACTAAATGAACTAATTTAAGTTTTTAAATTTACTTGCAACAATTTGCAACAAGTTACTAGCCACAAAAACTAAAAGAATTTCTGTCGTCTGCGCCCAAACGGCCGCGCCAAATTGGCTGCGCCCAATTGTCCCATGGCGCCCAAACGGCTGCGTCCAAACGGCCGCGCCAAAACGTCCGCGCCCAATTGTCCCATCCCCGAGATGGACAACCGCTCCCGCTGGACGAATCTGCGGATTTTGGGCCTCTCGGCGGGGCTGGAAGGCTCGGATTTGGGGGCCTATGTGGTCCTAATGTTGAACTCGCTAATGGGTGTGGGGTCATTTTGTGGTCCCCTGGAGCAGGAGGGCGCCCATTGAATGCTGCAGCGGAAGCAGAGGCCGAACGAGCCGCCCAGGGTGGTACTGGTCCGTTTTCACCGCTTGGTCGACCGGGTGTGCGTGTTGAGATGGGCGAAGAAGGAGAGGAGCAGCAGGTGGGAGAACATGGACGTTAAGATTTATCAGGACTGGAGCGCGGAGGTGGCGAAGAGAAGGGCTGGCTTCAATCGATCGAAGGGAGTGCTGTGGTGAATGTGATTCACACCGGATTATAATCTGTATATACATGTGTCTATATTGTAAGTGCAGATGTACTACCTGATCTCCAGGGGGAGTAGCTCTGGGAATGCTCGAGAGTTGTACGGGACTTCTCCCTTGGCTCCGCCCAGGACTCCTCCCCCGGGAGCCACTGTATAAAGATCAGTGCCACAGGGTCAGCCGGCCAGTTCACCGAAAGTTCAACGGCTAACAGGCTGGCTCTGTTGTAAGTATATTAAAACCGCTATTCTAATCCTACAAGCATGTGTCCGTAGAATTGTTGGTTCCAACAATTTAATATACTTAGGAAACAGTCGAATAAATCATGGAAGCAGCCCTCAAGCCCGGACGCCTAGAACACGACCCACAGGATGCAGAGGCTAAGGAAATTTTTTCCCACTGGCTGAGATGTTTTAAAGCCTACCTGGCAGAAGCCAGCACCGCCAAAACAACGGAGGAACAAAAACTCAGCCTACTGCACGCGAGGGTAAGCCATAGAATCTCCACACTGCTGAATCCGGCCGGTTCTTACACCGCAGCGCTGGCGATATTGGACGTTAGGCCCATTAACGAGGTTTTTTGCACGCCTCGTGTTTACGACTCGCTGTCAGCGGCCTACAGAAACGCTAACCGAGTTTGTAAGGGAATTGAACAATCTTTCCAATGACTGTAATTATCAAGCCGTTACTGCGGCTGAACATAGGGAGCTTGCTGTGCGGGACATTTTCGTAGCGGGCCTTAGATCTAACTATGTGCGCCAAAGACTGCTAGAAAAAGGGCCCCAGGACTTAGACACTACTGTGGAGGCTGCTACCACTATGGAAGTTTCCTTCCGCAACCTCACGTCGTTTCCCGCGGACCCCGCGACCGCATCGTGGACCCCCGACCAACAATCCCCCCAGGCCTGTGCCGCACGGCCCCCCAGCTACCGCGCTGCCAAAGCCAGTTACTCTGCTGCCCCAGCCAGTTGCTCTGCTGCCCCAGCCAGCTACTCAGCTGCTCTAGCCAGCTATTCAGCTGCCCCAGCCTGCCATTTCTGTGGCCAAAGCAAGCACCCGCGGCAGCACTGCCCAGCCCGATCCGCGACCTGCAGCAGCTGCGGGAAGAAAGGCCACTATGCCAGAGTGTGCCTCGCGAAAAGGGCCCCAGTTTTTAACTCCCCTGCAGTGAGAACAAATCGCTCCCAACACCAGTGGGCCCGCGGGGCCTGAAACGCTGCAGCCTACGCCCCGACTCCGCCCCCTCCTGCCACGTGCAATCCATGGGGGCCGCCATCTTGGCAAACCCCCACCATGCGGCCGGCCACGTGCGACTCATGGGGGCCGCCATCTTCCTCGCCGCTCATGACGTGCGATCCACGGGCCCCATCTGCATGTGCATGCTCAGAAAGCTCATCTGAAGAATACGACTTCCCCGGGCACTCACCACGCCGCCCGCAACTCAACACGGTCACCCTGGATCAATCCCGCCCCAAGCACCTACGTGTTCGATGGCGGAGGTCCAGATCAACGGGTACAGCACGCCATGCCTCTTTGACTCCGGGCGCACCGAGAGCTTTATACATCCAGAGCTGGTAAGACGCTGTTCGCTTTCTATTTTTCCGGTGAGCCAAACTATCGCCCTCGCTTCGGGCTCCCACTCAGTCCAAATCCAAGGACGCACCGTCGCTACGCTGACAATTCGAGGCGCTAGTTATTCTAAATTTAAACTTTATGTCCTGCCTGACCTCTGCGCGCCACTCTTATTAGGCCTGGATTTCCAGTGCAACCTCAAGAGCCTCACCCTCAGCTTTGGCGGGCCCCTGCCCACACTCACTATCTGCAGCCTAGCCACGCTGCGCATCGCCCTCCCTCCGCTCTTCGCCAATCTCACTCCAGATTGCAAGCCAGTAGCTACTCGCAGCAGTCTATACAGCTTACAGGATAGGGTCTTTATCCGATCGGAGGTCTGACGGCTGCTCAGTGAGGGGATCATAGAGGTCAGTAATAGTCCCTGGAGAGCTCAGGTGATGGTCGTCAAGACCGGGGAAACATTTTGCATGGTCATCGACTATAGCCAGATCATAAATCACTTTACGCTCCTAGACGCGTATCCCCTCCCCAGAATTGCAGACATGGTTAATCAGATCGCCCAATATCGGCTATTTTCCACGGTGGATCTGAAGTCTGCATACCACCAGCTCCCAATCCGCCCGGAGGACCGCCACTACACGGCATTCGAGGCCGATGGCCGCCTCTTCCACTTCCTCCGGGTTCCCTTCGGTGTCACTAATGAGGTTTCGGTGTTCCAACGAGCAATGGACCGAATGGTAGACCAGTACGGGCTGCGGGCCACGTTTCCGTATCTGGACAATGTTACCATCTGCGGCTATGACCAGCAGGACCACGACGCCAACCTCCACCGTTTTCTCCAAACTGCACTGAAATTAAATCTCACTTATAACAAGGAGAAATGCGTTTTCCGCACAAACAGACTGGCCATCCTCGGCTACGTTGTGGAGAACGGAGTCCTGGGCCCAGACCCGGACCGCATGCGCCCCCTCTTAGAACTCCCCCTCCCTCATTGCCCCAAGGCCCTCAATCGGTGCTTCGGGTTCTTTTCATACTACGCCCAGTGGGTCCCTCAATATGCGGACAAAGCCCACCCACTCTTTAAGGCCACACGATTTCCCCTGTCTGCTGAGGCACGCCAGGCCTTCAGCTGCATCAAGGAGGACATCGCCAAAGCAACCATGCGGGCGGTGGATTAATCCACTCCCTTTCAGGTTGAGAGCGACGCCTCTAGGTAGCCTCTAGGCCGCTAGGTAGCTCTAGCAGCCACTTTAAATCAGGCAGGGAGGCCCGTTGCATTTTTCTCCCGTACCCTATCCGCTTCAGAACTCCGACACTCCTCAGTCAAGAAGGAAGCGCAAGCCATCGTGGAGGCTGTTCATCACTGGAGGCACTACCTAGCAAGTAGGAGGTTCACCCTCATCACCGACCAACGATCGGTTGCCTTTATGTTTGACAACTCGCAAAGGGGCAAAATAAAAAATGATAAAATCCTTTGGTGGAGGATCGAACTCTCCACCTATAGATACGATATTAAATATCGACTGGGGAAGCTCAACGAGCCCTCGGATGCCCTATCCCGTGGGACATGCGCCAGCGCGCAGATCAGCCGTCTGAAAGCCATTCACGTGGACCTCTGCCATCCAGGGGTCACCCGGCTCGCCCACTACATCAGAGCCGAAACCTGCCTTTCTCCAACGAGGAGGTAAAAGCGGTCACCAGAGACTGCCCGATCTGTGCGGAGTGCAAACCGCACTTCTATAGACCAGACAGGGCCCACCTGGTCAAGGCTTCTAGGCCCTTTGAACGCCTTGCGATCGATTTCAAAGGGCCACTCACCTCCACTAACAAGAACATTTATTTCCTCAACATTATCGACGAGTTCTCCCGATTCCCTTTTGCCATTCCATGCCCTGATATGACCTCCCACAAAGTCATTAGGGCCCTGCATAGTGTCTTCACCCTGTTCGGTTTCCCCAGCTACGTGCACAGCGACCGGGGTGCGTCCTTTATGAGCGACGAGCTGCGTCAGTACCTGCTCGACAAGGGCATCGCCTCGAGCAGGACTACCAGTTACAACCCCAGGGGGAACGGACAGGTGGAGAGGGAGAACGCGACGGTCTGGAAGACCGTCCTGCTGACCCACTAGTCTAGAAAACTCCAAGTCTCCCAATGGCAAAAAGTCCTCCCAGACATGCTCCACGCAATCAGATCCCTCCTCTGTACAGCTGCAAATCAAACCCCTCACGAGCGACTCTTCATTTTTTCTAGGGGCACTACCACGGGAGTCTCACTTCCGGCGTGGCTGAGGACACCAGGCCAGGTCCTCCTGAGGAAGCACGTCAGGGGGCACAAAACTGACCCCCTTGTTGAAAAGGTGCACCTCCTCCATTCCAACCCCCAGTACGCATCCGTGGAGTTCCTGGACGGTTGCCAGGACACAGTATCCCTTCGGGACCTGGCACCCGCTGGATCCAGCCCCCCCCATCCCCACTGAGGAACCCCTTACCCCTTCCCTATGTTGCTGCCCCCTCGTGCCCCCGATTCCCCAAGCTCACCCCACCGGTTCCACGCGCCAGAACCAGCCCGCCCCCAGCGCCCCCAGTCTCCGGTCGAGCCAGAGGTGTATAAAGTTCGGACGAGACCCGCCCGAGTCTGCCACCGTACCCCAGCTCTCAACACCCACCCAGCCACCGCAAGAGGCTGCAACCCCGGTGCTCCGCAGATCGAAAAGAACAATTCATCCACCGGACAGACTAACTCTGTGAGCCACCGTCCTCGCTGGACTCGATTTTTTTCACAGGGGGTGAATGTGGTGAATGTGATTCACACCGGATTATAATCTGTTCATACATGTGTCTATATTGTAAGTGCAGTTGCACTACCTGACCTCCAGGGGGAGTAGCTCTGGGAATGCTCGAGAGTTGTACGGGGCTTCTCCCTTGGCTCCGCCCAGGACTCCTCCCCGGGAGCCGCTGTATAAAGATCAGTGCCACAGGGTCAGCCGGCCAGTTCACCGAAAGTTCAACGGCTAACAGGCTGGCTCTATTGTAAGTATATTAAAACCGCTATTCTAATCCTACAAGCACGTGTCCGCAGAATTGTTGGTTCCAACAAGTGCTTCATAGGAAGGGGGTGAAGTTTGGCCTTCTACAGCTGGCTCGCCTCTGGGTCACTTACAAGGACCTCCAGCTCTATTTTGACTCTCCGGGGGAGGCCTGGGCTTTTGTCCAGGCAGAGAACTTGGACTCGAACTGAGGACTGGGGAGCTGGGGAAAAATGTACTTTGTTTGGAGGCTTTGCCCTCCTGGGTATCCTGTTGTTTATATTGGCTGTGTTTGTTGATTGATGTTGCCTGTTCGTTTTCGCTATTTTGTTCTTATCGGGGTTGTTTTCTGGGCTGTTGTTTATTTACTGTAGTGTTTTTTTAAATTTTGTCCACTGGTGGGTTGGGGAGTAGTTTGGGGTCCCGATGGGTCATGTGTCTGTCTTTTTCCCGCGTGTTGGGTTGAGGGGAGGAGCTCAGGTTGGAAGCGCGGGCTTTCTTCCCGTGCTGGAGGAATTGGGGGCGGGGCCGGCGCTGGTAGGGAGGGATTGGTGGCTGTGTTGCGTCGGGGGTGGGGGAGGGGGTCGTGGTTATGGCGGGAGTAGCCGGGGTCAGCAGAAGTCAGCTGACTCACAGAAGCACAATGTTAGGGGTAACGCAGCTAGGGGGGCCCTAGCTTGGGGAGGAGGGGGATTTGGGGGGGAGGAATAAGGGGGGGGCACCAGGTTGTTGCTGCAGGGACTGTGAGGGAATGGATGGTAAAGGGGAGGTTGGGAGGGGGGTATGCCACCATGGGGAGCGGGCTTGGGGGGTTCCCTGTGTGCGTGCGGGTTGAGGAAGGGCTATGGCTGATCGGCATAGGGGGAGGGGGATGGCCCCCCCGGGTTTGGCTGGTCACATGGAACGTGAGGGGCTGAATGGTCCGGTGAAGCGATCCCGGGTCTTGGCTCACTTGAGGGGGTTGGGAACGGATGTGGCTATGCTCCAGGAGACGCACCTCAGGGTTACGGATCAGGTGAGTCTAAGAAAACGTTGGGTGGCACAGGTGTTTCACTCGGGGCTTGATGCGAAGAACCGTGGGGTGGGAATTTTGGTGGGTAAGAGCCTGTCGTTCATGCAGGTAGATATGTGATGGTGAATGGGAGACTTCAGGGGGAGCGGGTGGTCTTGGTTAATGTTTATGCTCCCAACTGGGACGATGCGGGCTTCATGCGGCGAATGCTGGACCTGATCCCGGACCTGGAGACAGGGGATTGATCCTGGGTGGGGACTTTAACACAGTGCTGGATCCGGCTCTGGATCGCTCGAAGTCTAGGATGGGCAGGAGGCCGGCAGCGGCCTCGGTTCTGAGGGGGTTCATGGATCAGATGGGGGGTGGACCCTTGGAGGTTTTTGGAGCCGGGGGGTAGGGAGTTCTCCATTTTCTCCCATGTTCATAAGGCATACTCCCGGGTTGATTTTTTTTGTGTTTAGCAGGGCGCTGATCCCGAGAGTGGTGGGGCGGAGTATTCGGCGATAGCCATTTCCGATCATGCCCCACATTTAGTGGATCTGGAGCTGGGGGAGGGGAAGGATCAGCGCCCGCTGTGGAGGCTGGATGTGGGGCTTTTGGCAGAGGAGGAAGTGTGCGGGCGGATCTGTAGGGGCATAGAGGGGTATCTAGAAACCAATGATAACGGGGAGGTGCAAGTTGGGGTGGTTTGGGAAGCGCTAAAGGCAGTAGCGCTAAAGGCATAGAGGGGAGCTGATATCTATTCGGGCGCACAGGGAGAGGGCGGAGAGGGCCGAGAGGGAGAGGCTGGTGGAGGAAATGGTAAGGGTGGATAGGAGGTATGCAGACACCCCGGAGGAGGGGCTTTTGAGGAAGCGGCGCAATCTCCAAGCAGGATTTGACATTTTAACCACCCGGAAGGCGGAGGCGCAGTGGAGGAGGGCACAGGGGGCAACGTACGAACACGGGGAGAAGGCTAGTCGGATATTGGCTCACCAGCTCCGGAAGCAGGAGGCAGCTAGAGAAATTGGGGCAGCCACAGATGCAGGAGGGAACTTGGTGCGAGGTGGAAAGGACATCAATGGGGTGTTCAGATCCTTTTACGAGGGGCTGTACCGGGAGGTGCCCCCCAGGGAAGCAGGTGGGATGGACCGCTTTTTGGATAGGCTGGAGTTCCCAAGAGTAGGGGACGAGCCGGTGGAGTGTTTGGGAGCCCCAATCGAGTTGGAGGAGCTGGTGGAGGCATTGGGCAGTATGCAGACAGGGAAAGCGCCGGGGCCTGATGGGTTCCCGGTGGAATTTTACAATAAATTTTCAGATTTGCTGGGCCCTCTGCTTGTGAGGACCCTGAATGAGGCCAGGGAGGGGGGGGGGGGCTTTGCCCCCAACGATGTCCAGGGCAATTATCTCTTTGCTCCTGAAGCGGGACAAGGACCCCCTTCAGTGTTGGTCTTACAGGCCGATCTCACTCCTTAACGTACATGTCAAGTTGTTGGCAAAGGTGCTGTCCAGGAGGGTGGAGGATGTGGTCCCGACGGTGATTCATGAGGACCAAACGGGGTTTGTAAAGGGGAGACAACTGAACGCCAACGTGCGGAGGCTCCTGAATGTCATGATGATGGCAGCGGTGGCTGGGGAGTCAGAAATAGTGGCGTCCATGGATGCGGAGAAAGCTTTTGATAGGGTTGAGTGGAGTTACCTGTGGGAGGTGTTGCGGAGGTTTGGGTTTGGTGAGGGGTTCATCAGCTGGGTGAGGTTGCTGTACAGCTCCCCGGTGGCAAGTGTGGTGACGAATGGGAGGAGGTCGGCGGACTTTCGGCTTTCCAGGGGGACGAGGCAGGGGTGCCCCTTGTCACCCCTGCTCTTTGCGTTAGCGATTGAGCCCCTGGCCATGGCGCTGAGGGACTCGAAGAGTTGGAGGGGGATTGTGCGGGGGGGGGGGGGGGGGGGGGGGGGGTGCGGGCGGGGGGTGGGGGAGCACTGGTTGTCGCTGTACGCAGATGATCTGCTGCTGTATGTCGCAGATCCGGCTGAGGGGATGCCAGAGGTACTGAAGATACTTGAGGAGTTTGGGGACTTTTCGGGCTATAAGCTCAATGTGGGGAAAAGTGAGCTGTTTGTCCTGCACCCGGGGGATCAGGAGAGGGAGATAGGTGAACTCCCGTTGAAGAGGGCTGAGAGGAGCTTTAGGTATCTTGGGGTCCAGGTGACAAGGACCTGGGGGGCCATGCATAGGCTTAACTTTTCGAGGCTGGTGGGGCAGATGGAGGAGGAGTTTAGGAGGTGGGACGCGCTACCGCTTTCGTTGGCGAGCAGGGTCCAGTTGATTAAGATGACGGTGCTCCCGAGGTTTTTGTTTCTTTTCCAGTGCCTCCCCATATTGATCCCAAAGGCTTTTTTCAGAAGGGTGAATAAGTCGATTCTGGGGTTCGTGTGGGCGCGGAAGGCCCCGAGAGTAAGGAGGGTATTTTTGGAGCGAGGAAGGGAGGTAGTGGGCCTGGCGCTGCCCAACCTGTGTGGATATTATTGGGTGGCGAATGTGGCGATGGTTCGCAGGTGGGTGACGGAAGGGGAGGGTGACGCATGGAAGAGATTGGAGGTGGCATCCTGTGCGGTACGAGTCTGGAGGCTTTGGTGACGGCCCCACTTCCACTCCCCCCGGCAAAGTACTCCACGAGTCCGGTGTTGGTTGCGTCCCTTAAAATCTGGGGACAGTGGAGGCGGCATAGGGGGGAAGTGAAGGCCTCAGTTTGGGCTCCGATACGGGGTAATCACCGTTTTGCGCCGGGGAGAACGGGTGGGGGATTTGGGAGTTGGCACAGGGCAGGCATCAGACAGTTTGGGGACCTCTTCCTGGATGGGAAGTTCGCGACTCTGGAGGAGCTGGTGGGGAAGTGGAACCTCCCCCTTGGGAACGCTTTTAGGTATATGCAGGTCAGGGCATTTGTTAAGAGGCAGGTGGCGGAGTTTCCGCGGCTGCCGCCAAGGGGGGAGTGCAAGATAGGGTGCTTTCGGGGAAGTGGGTCGGTGAAGGAAAGATCTTGGCTATTTACCAGCTGATGCAGGAGGAGAAGGAGGCCAAAGTAGAAGAGCTCAATGCGAAGTGGGAGGAAGAGCTAGGGGAAGAGATTGAAGATGGAACGTGGTCGGACGCCCTGGAGAGGGTGAGTTCCTCCTCCTCTTGCACACGGCTCAGCCTAATTCAGCTGAAGGTGCTGCATAGGGCTCACATGACAGGGGCAAGGATGAGCCGGTCCTTTGGAGGGGAAGACAGGTGCAGGAGGTGTTCGGGAGGCCAGGCTAACCACACCTATATATTTTGGGCATGTCCAGCCTTGGAGGGGTTTTGGAAGGGGGTGGCGGGGATTTTGTCTTAAGTGGTCGGGTCTAGGGTCAGGCCGGGCTGGGGGCTTGATCTTTGGGGTAGCTTTGGTGCCGGGAGTGCAGGAGGCGAGAGAGGCCGGCATTCTGGCCTTTGTATCTCTAGTAGCCCGGCGCAGGATTCTGTTACAGTGGAGGGATACGCGGCCCCCCAGTTCAGAGGCCTGGATCAACGACATGGCTGGGTTCATCAAGTTGGAGAGGATGAAGTTTGCCCTGAGGGGGTCGGTACGGGGGTTCTTTCGGCGGTGGCAGCCCTTTCTCGATTTCCTGGCGAAGGGGTAGAGAGTGGTCGGTCTCAGCAGCAACTTGGTGGGGGGGGGGGGGGGTTTGGGGATGGTTAGGGGGTTTGTTTTTGCGGTGGTGGGTTTGCTATGTTGCTATTTTCTTCTTTCTTGTATTGCTGTTGGTTTTTTGTTATTATTTATTTTGGGGGGGTGAGTTCTTTTCTTGTGTTGGTGTGGAAACACGCCTTGTTTGTTTTAAATTGTGGGGAGAAAATTTGTTATTGAAAAACTTGAATAAAAATTATTTAAAAAAAAAAAGAGGATACCCTCCATCGTGTTGTGTGGCACCACCACCGAGCTAAATGGGATAGATTCAGAACAGATATAGCAACTCAAGACTGGGCATTCATTAGGCACTGTGAGTCATCATCAGAATTGTACTCACAATCTGTAAACTCTTAGCTCAGCAAATAATATATAATATATAATCTTTATTATCGTCACCCCTATTCTACCATTACTACCAAGCGAGGGATCAACCCTGATTCAATGAAGAGTGCAGGAGGACATGCCAAGAGCAGCATCAGGCACACAGAAAAATCAACCTGGTGAAACTACAACAGAGGACTGTGCCAAACAGCATAAGCAGCAAGTGATAGAGCAAAGCAATTTCACAGCCAACAGATCAGATCTAAGCTCTGCAGTCCTGCCAAATCCAGTCATGAATGGTGGTGGACAATTAAATAACTCACAGGAGGAGGAGGCTCCACAAATATCCCCATCCTCAATGATGGAGGAGCCCAGCACATCAGTGCAAAAGACAGACCTGAAGCATTCACACTAATCTTCAGCCAGAAGTACCAACTGGGTGATCCTTTTTTGTCTCCTCCAGTGATCCCCAGCAACAAAGATGTTGGATTAGATTGGATTTGTTTATTGTCACGTGTACCGAGGTACAGTGAAAAGTATTTTTCTGCGAGCTGCTCAACAGATCATTCAGTACATGGGAAGAAAAAGGAATTTAAAAAAATACATAATAGGGCAACACAAGGTAAGAGCTCGCAGAGAGTCGCCTCGCTCCGGCGCCATCTTCTGAGATGTCAGCCTTCAGCCAATTTGATTCACCCAACATGCCAGCAAGAAACAGCTGAAGGCACGGGATACTGCAAAGGCTATGGACCCTGACAACATTCCGATAATAATACTGAAGACTGGTGCTCCAAAACTTGTCACGTCCCGAGCCAAGCTGTCCCAGTAAGGCTACAACACTGGCATCTACACAGCAATGTGAAACATTGCCCAGATATATAGACAGATCAAATCCAGCACGGCCAATTACTGCCATAAGTCTACCCTTAATAAAATGATGGAAAAGGTCATCAACAGTGCTATCAAGTGGCATTTACTCAGCAATAACCTTCTTACAGATGCTCAAATTGGGTTTCACCAAAAAGATGAATGCCAGAGTGAGGTGAGAGTGACTGCCCTTGACATCAAGGCAGCATTTGACCGAGTATGGTATCAAGGAGCCTATTAGAACTGGAGTCAATGGGAATCAGGGGGGAAAGCTTTCTGCTAGTTGGAGTCACACCTGACACAAAGGAAGATGGCTGTGATGGTTGGAGGTCAACCATCTCAGTTCCAGAATATCACTGCAGGATTTCCTCAGGGTAGTGTCCGAGGCCCACCCATCTTCAGCTGCTTCATCAATGACCTGCCTTCCATCGTAAGGTCAGAATGGGGATGTTCACAAATGATTGAACAATTTTCAGCACCATTCAGCACTCCTCAGACTGAAGCAGTCCATGTCCAAATACAGCAAGACCTGGACAATATCCAGGCTTGGGCTGACAAGTGGCTAGTTACATTTACACCACACAAGTGTCAGGCAATGACCATCTTCAATAAGAAAGGATCTAACCATCGCCCCTTGACATTCAGTGGCATTACCATCACTGAATGCCCCACAATCAATATTCTGGGGGTTAGCATTGATCAGAAACTGAACTGGACTAGCCATATTAATACTGTGACTGCAAGACCAGGTCAAAGGCTCGGATTCCTGCATCAAATAACTCACCTCCCGACTCCCCAAAGCCTGTACACCATCTACAAGGCATAAGTCAGGAGAGCAATGTAATGGAGAGGCGGTGGCATTGGTATGGCTGTTGGACTAGTAATCCAGAGACCCAGGATAATGATCTGGGGACCCGGGTTTGAATCCCACCACTGCAGGTGATGGAATTTAAACTCAAAATTTAAAACTCTAATGGTGACCATGAAACCATTGTCGATTGTTGGAAAAACCCATCTGGTCCACGAATGTCCTTCAGGGGAGGAAATCTGCCGTCCTTATCTGGTTTGGCCTACATGTGAGTCCAGACCCACAGCAATGTGGTTGACTCTTAATTGCCCCCTCAAAGGCAATTAGGGATATTGATACAGCCTGTGAGGCCCATGTACCATGAACAAATTTTTTAAAAACTCTCCACTTGCCTGGATCAATGTCTGTGAGGAGTCTACACGTTCTCCCGTGTGTGCGTGGGTTTCCTCCGGGTGCTCCGGTTTCCTCCCACAGTCCAAAGATGTGCAGGTTAGGTGGATTGGCCATGCTAAATTGCCCTTAGTGTCCAAAATTGCCCTTAGTGTTGGGTGGGGTTACTGGGTTATGGGGATAGGGTGGAGGCGAGGTGTGGGCTTGGGTAGTGTGCTCTTTCCAAGAGCCGGTGCAGACTCAATGGGCCGAATGGCCTCCTTCTGCCTGTCAATTATATGGATGAATGCAGCTCCAACAACTCAAGAAGCTCAACACCATTGAGGACAAAGCAGCACGCTTCATTGCTCCCCTTTCATAAGCATGCACTCCCTCCACCACCGAGTCCATCTACAAGATGCACTGCAAGGCTCCTTAGACAGCACATTCCAAAGCCATGACTACTACCATCTGGAAGGGCAAGGGCAGCTGATACATGGGAACACCACTACCTGGATGTTCCCCTCCAAGTCACTCACCGTTCTGACTTGGCAATGTATTGCCGTTCCTTCACTGTCACTGTATGAAAATCCTGGACTCCCTCCCTAACAGCACAACACATGTACCTACACCACCTGGACTACAGTGGTTCAAGACAACAGCTAACCACCACCTTCTGAGGGGCAATTAGGGATGGACAACAAATTCTGTCCTAGCCAGCGAACCGCACATCCCACGTAAAATTAATTTTTAAACTAGGGACAAAAGGAGATTTAAAGCATGCTTCAGAATGCTATCATCAAAGTGAGTTGCAGCTATTGGAACTCACTTGGTGGTACAAAAACCGAGTGGAACTCAACGATTTTATGTGGACAACAGAAAAGTCAATGAATATAGTTATGAAGTCAGATTCGTATCAGATTCCTCATTTGGAAGACTGTTGAAAAAGTGGGACCAGCAAATTTTATTCCCAAACTTGACTTACTTAAAGATTATTGGCAAGTACCTTATCAAACAGCGAAGCAAGTTTTTGCTTTTGTCACACCAAATGGCTTGTATCAGTTTAAAGTTATACCATTTGGACTGAAGAATGCGACAGCAACATTCAAAAGATCAACCAACAAGGTCATTTCTGGACTAAACAATTGTGCAGTGTACACTGACGATTTGGTGGTGTTCAAAACATGGAAAGAGCATTTGGAACATTTAAAGGAATTATTCGACTGACTACAGGAGGCTGGATTGGTGGTAAATTTGGTGAAAAGTGAATTTAGGAAAACTCAAATCACATTGTTGGCCAAACAATTGGACGTGGTCAAATGGCCCCACAGAATGTGAAAATAAAGGCTACTGGAAAGTTCCCAATACCATCACTAGGAGAGAAGTTCTGAGATTTCTGGCATGAGTGATTTCTACAGAAATTTGTGCCAAATTTTAGCAGTACTGCCGCTCTCCTGACCGAACTTCTGAAAAAGCACAAGAAATTTCAGTGGCTGTCAGAATGTCAGGAAGCATTCGACAATCTGAAAACAGTGTTAACTACCGCAGCAGTGTTGGCAGCACCTAATTATGCCAAGCACTTTAAGGTGGCAATTGTTGCGACTGATATGGTTGTTGGTGCTGTACTGAGGCAGGAATATGATGAAAGAATCGAAAGGCCTGTTGATTATTTTTCTTGAACTCTAAATATTAATCAAAAGAACTATTTGACCATCAAGAAGGAGACATTGCCCAGGATTCTCCGAGCCCGTGCCGGGTCGGAGAATCGCCATGCGGGGCGTGAGAATCCTGCCACGCCACGCCGACACAGGGCTGCCGATTCTCCGGTTGCCCCACCCGGTCACCGCAGCGCCATTCAGGGGCCGTTGAAAACAGCCCCCGCAGCGTTTCTCCATGCATGATGGGCCAGGTACCTGCCGAATTCCGCAGGGTCCCGCCGGTGTGGTTTACATATGGTCCCACCCGGCGGGACCTCGGCATTCTGGCTGTGTGGTCCATCCTGGTTGAGGGGGGGGTGATCCGACTCTGGGGGGGCTTCTACAGTGGCCAGGCCTGCGATCAGGGGCTACCGATCGGCAGGTGCGCTCATTCTGGGGGGGGAGCCTATGTTCCTCCACACCAGGACTCTGTAGGTCTCCGCAACCACGCGCATGCGTCGGCACGGAGACGCCGTCGTGCAGACCTGTGCTGAGCAAGGCGCGCATGCATGGACCCGCGCTGGCCATGCAGGGCCAGCTTTCGCCGCCGGAGTAGCACACCACTCCAGCGCCATTTTAGTCCCAGAGGAAGAGGAGAATTACTGGGCCTGGAGGTACAAAAACTCGCGCCGGTTTTGATGCTGACGTCAACACTTGGCCGGGATATCAAAGAATCCTGGCCATTGAGTTTGGTATTGACGTTGCAACATTTTTACATTTATGTTGCTAACAATTCATTGGAGATAATTGTGTGGAAAAGTTTAACGGCCGAAATGCAAAACTGTTCAGATAGAGTTTATTGTTACAACCATTTAACTTAAAAATTATACATGCAGCAGCAAAAGAAAACATGATTGCAAATGCCTTATCATGACTTTGAAATGTGAGAAGACTGAAACGTTTGAAGTGTCATGTGAGAGTGCCTTTAAGAAATTGATGATTAAGCAATGTACCTTTAAGAAATGCAGTGATGTCAGAGTGTGGGTGGAGCTGGGCTTTTAGCTCAGCCATTTTGAAGTTTTTAGTTTCAGTTTGAGAGAGCAGCTGAAAAGTGCCTGGCTGGTTTGTTGAGAGCTGCATGAAGGAAAAGAGCTGGTCTGGTGATTACTGCAAATCCCAAAGACTATAAATATATTGAATGTAACCTGTTGTGCTCCTATTTTTGAAGGGTTGAAGTCTTTTGGAGGTTTAAAAGAACAGTTTGCAGGATTGGTTAGTGTTGTATTATTTTCGGGGTTATCTTTGAAGTAAGGCATGTTAAGAGATCCAACGTTTATTTTAAAAGGTTAAGTTGAGTTCATGGAATAAACATTGTTTTGTTTTAAAAACCACATGTCCATAATTGTAATACCACGCCTAGGGAACAAGCCGTGTGCTTCAAAAGCAACAATCCATTAAATGGGAGGAGGGGTTGGTTGGACTCCATGATACATTTTGGGGTTCTGAAAACACCTCTCCCATAACAATTGGGGACTCGAGGGGAAAGAAAGTCTATCTATTGGATTGGTTTTTGTGAACTTAAAGACAGTGAAGGATTGTTGCTTTTCCGGTGTGGTATTTTAGTTTAAGTGGGGAGTGTGTTGTGGACAATGGCTCTTTCAGAGGCTCAGAAGTTTTTGGGGGTGGAGATGGTCACACGCAGTACCTTATAGACAGAGACGAAAAGCAATCTGTTAGATTTGGCAAAAACATTGCAGTTAACATTACCTGATAAAATGCGAAAAGATAAGGTAATTATGGCGGTGGTTAAGCATTTAAAGTTGCCTGAGATAGAGTCTGACTCATTGGAAATGGCAAAAATTCAGTTGCAAATTAAACAAATGGAACATGAGAAAGAATTAAAGTGGCTTAAATACGAGAGAGAGAGAGAGAGAGGAAAAAGAAAGAGAAAGAGAGAGAGATGAAAAAGAAAAGGAGAAAGGAAAGAATAGCACTAGCAGAATAAAAAGAAAAAGAAAGGGAGATACAGATCAGGGAAAAAGATAAAGAGAGGGAGTTTGAACTTCAGGAAATTTCATTTTCATTTCAAATGGCCATGAAACATGACAATCAGTTAAAATTGGCAGACATAAAGGGAAATGTGCAGTTGGATGATAGTGATGAGGATAGTGAGAAAGAGTGTCATAGTCGAAGGCTTGGTGGGAATCTATTTAAATATGTCCAAGCTTTGCCAAAGTTTGATGAGAAGGAAGTGGAAGCCTTTTTCATTTCATTTGATAAGGTAGCTAAACAAATGAAATGGCCACAGGACATGTGGGTGTTACTGATTCAAACAAAGCTGGTAGGTAGAGCTTGTGAAGTGTTTGCATCACTACCGGAGGAGGTATCTGGAATGTATGAGGAGGTGAAGAAATCCATCTTAAGTGCAAATGAGCTAGTGCCTGAAGCTTACGACAAAGATTTAGAAATTTAAGGAAAGAACCTGGTCAAACATACATGGAGTTTGAAAGGCTCAAACAGAGTAATTTTGATAGGTGGATAAGGGCTTTGAAAATAGATCAAACGTATGAAGCTGTCAGAGAAATTATACTTTTGGAGGAGTTTAAAAATTCAATTCCTGATGTAGTAAGATCTCATGTGGAAGAACAGAGGGTTAAAACTGCGAGATTAGCAGCAGAAATGGCAGATGATTATGAATTAGTTCATAAATCAAAGATTGGTTTCCGACATCAGTTTCAGCCAGTGAGGGATAGAAACTGCGGACATGAAAAATACTCAAGTGGTAAAGGCAAAGATGATCTGATGGGAGACAATAAAGAGAGTGTACCTCAGATTAAAAAATAAATCCAGGAGGGTGGAAAAGAAATGAAAAGTTTCAAATGTTTTCACTGTAATAAACTAGGCCATGTAAAATTAGTGTTGGTGGTTGAAGAAAAGTACTGGAAAGGCTGATGTGGTAAAACAGGTTAAGACAGTGGGATTTGTTAGAGTGGTAAAGGAAAGCCCAAGGGAAACAAAGGAAGTGCAAACGATTGTACTGCCTGTTCAAGAAGTAATTGTTAAGAAGGTGCCAGATATCTTTCAAGAATTTACTTGTGGGGGTAAAGTTTACTCATGTGTATAAGGAGGCGCAGGTAAAAAAGTCACGATTATCTTTAATGGCAAGAGATGAGGAATTATGTAGTTTGGGAAGAATGTTGCCAGAAAAGGTGGTGATATGTGGAATTCAGGGTGAGAGGAGTAGTGTTCCATTATATAAGGTAAGGTTGGAAAGTCCAGTGAAGAGAGGTGAAGTGATAGTAGGAGTAATAGAGAAACTATCTTGTCCAGGAATACAGTTTATCTTGGGTAATGATATAGCTGGATCGCAGGTGGGAGTGATGCCTACTGTGGTTGATAAGCCAGTGGAAAATCAGACAACTGAAGGGTTGAAGGACGAATATCCTGGGATTTTTCCGGATTGTGTAGTAACAAGTCACAAAGTCACAGGTTAAGACAAGAGGAAAAATCAAAGAGTGAAGATAAAGTTGAAATGCAACTATCAGAAACGATTTTTGATCAGATGGTTGAAAAAGAATGGTGGAGGATGAGGCGGATATTTTTAGCTCAGGAAAATTGGCGAAGTTACAACAGAAAGATGTATAAATAAAACGGATATATCAGAAAGCATATACGGAAGTGGAATCTGAGAGTATACCAGAGTGTTATTACCATAAAAGTGATGTCTTGATGAGAAAATGGAGACCTGTACATATGCAGGCGGATGAAAAGTGGGCAGAAGTTCATCAAGTAGTATTGCTGGTAGGGTATAGAAAGGAGGTGTTGCGAGTTGCACATGAGGTACCAATAGGCGATCATTTGGGAATAAGGAAAACTCAAGCTAAAATCCAGAAACATTTTTATTGGCCTGGACTACATAAAGATGTAGTTACATTTTGTCAATCATGTCACACATGTCAAATGATAGGGAAACCTCAAGCTGTGATAAAACCAGCGCCCTTAATCCCATTCCAGCATTTGAGGAACCTTTTACGAGGGTCTTAATTGATTGTGTAGGACCGCTTCCTAAAACAAAAAGTTGGAATCAATATCTTTTGACTATAATGGATGCATCTACTAGGTTTCCAGAGGCCATTCCAGTACATAATATTACAGCTAAAGGGATTGTGGAGGAGTTACTTCAATTCTTTACTAGATATGGACTACCCACAGAAATTCAATCGGATCAAGGATCAAATTTTACTTCAAAGTTATTCAAATGGATAGCTTAGGAATAAAACAATTTAAATCAACTGCGTACCATCCAGAATCACAGGGAGCATTAGAAAGGTGGCATCAGACATTAAAGACAATGTTGAGAGCTTATTGTCAAGATTATCCAAAGGATTGGGATAAAGGAATTCCATTCGTATTGTTTGTAATTAGGGATGCACCTAATGAGTCTACCAAATTTAATCCTTTTCAACTAATTTTTGGTCATGAGGTAAGAGGACCACTTAAATTGATTAAGGAAAAATTAGTGGGTGAGAAATGGGAAATTACACTATTGGATTACGTGTCAAATTTTAGGGAACGATTGAATAGAGCAGGTGAATTGGCTAGACACAAAATTGGTTGCACAAAATGTGATGAAACGGGTGGCGGACAAGAAATCCAAAGTTCGTAGTTTTGCCAGTGGGGATAAAGGTTTAGTGTTGTTACCAGTGGTAGGTGAGCCTTTAAAAGCTAGGTTTTGTGGACCGTATCAGGTTGAAAGGAAATTAAGTGAGGTGAATTATGTGATAAAAACACCAGATAGAAGGAAGAATCACCAAGTGTGTCATGTGAATATGCTTAAAAGGTACTTTGAAAGGGAAGAAGAGAAAAAGGAGGTTTTAATGATTCTAACTCAAAGTGACGAACCAAATCCAGATGACTGTGAATTTGACATACCTCAAATTAAATTGAAAAATGAGGATGTTCTTAAAAATTGGGATGAATTGTTGAGTTACCTTCCAGAGGAAAAGCAACCTGACCTGAAAGAGTTATTGATATCACATGGGCAAGTTTGTAGAGATAAATTGGGGAGTACTAAAATGGCTATACATGATGTAGATGTGGGAAATGCTGTTCCTATCAAACAATATCCATATAGACTTAACCCTTTAAAATTGGCACAGGTTAACAAAGAGATTGAGAGTATGCTTAAAAATGGCATAATTGAAGTGGGTTGCAGCCAATGGAGCTCACCCATAGTGATGGTACCTAAACCAGAAGATACCGAACGGTTGTGTGTGGACTATCGAAAAGTGAATGCAGTTACAAGAACGGGCTCTCATCCTATCGAATGTTTGGAGGATTGTATTGAGAAAGTGGGACAATCAGCTTTTATTTCCAACTTCCAGACATGGAAAGAACATTTAAAACATCGTATGGAGTTCTTTGATCAACTTCAGGAGGCAGGTTTGGTGATGAACCTAGCCGAAAGTAAATTTGGAGAAGCCCGAATCACTTTCCTTGAGGAGTTTCCGATACCCTCAAGACAAAGGGAAATAATGCGATTTCTCAGCATGAGTGGATTTGATCGAACATTTGTGCAAAGCTTTTGTGGCGTGATTACTCCACTGATGGATTTGCTCAAGAAACGTCAAAAATTTCAATGGACAGCGGACTTTCAACAGGCATTTGACTGCCTAGAAGCTGTGGTAACCAATGTTCCTGTATTGGAGAATTGCAAGGGACTCTGTGGTCAGATTGAACTAAAGTATCTGGTTCTAAAGAGAAATGCCAAGGAGTAGAGGAATAGATGGATCCTGCAGAGACGTTCTTGTTCAAAGAGACTGTCAATCGAGAAGGTTTTCGGTTGGAGGAAGAAGAACAAAGAAAAATGGACTATACTATTATGCCTGTTTGCATGTGTTGTTTTTTTTAATGAAAATGTATATTTACTGTGTGCATTTCTTAATGGATGGTGCAAAAGTGAAAAATGAAACCATCTTGAAATTGATGGTTTATTTTTTTTCTTGGGGGGAGGTGTCATGTGAGAGTGCCTTTAAGAAATAAATGTTTAAGCAATGTACCTTTAAGAAATGCAGTGATGTCAGAGTGTGGGTGGAGCTGGGCTTTTAGCTCAGCCATTTTGAAGTTTTTAGTTTCAGTTTGAGAGAGCAGCTGAAAAGTGCCTGGCTGGCTTGTTGAGAGCTGCACGAAGGAAATGAGCTGGTCTGGTGATTACTGCAAATCCCAAAGACTATAAATATATTGAATGTAACCTGTTGTGCTCCTATTTTTGAAGGGTTGAAGTCTTTTGGAGGTTTAAAAGAACAGTTTGCAGGATTGGTTAGTGTTGTATTATTTTGGGGGTTATCTTTGAAGTAAGGCATGTTAAGAGATCCAATGTTTATTTTAAAAGGTTAAGTTGAGTTCATGGAATAAACATTGTTTTGTTTTAAAACCACATGTCCATAATTGTAATACCACGCCTAGGGAACGAGCCGTGTGCTTCAAAAGCAACAATCCATTAAATGGGAGGAGGGGTTGGTTGGACTCCATGATACATTTTGGGGTTCTGAAAACACCTCTCCCATAACAGAAGGTAGAAAAGAAAAACCAAAATGGACTGTGCACATGTTTGAATATAATATGTGTATGTTATGGATGTGTTTGTGTTTAATAATGAGAAATGTTTAGAGTTAAAAGGTTTGGGGCAAATAAAGCCATCTTTTCATATTGCTGGTTCAGTTTTTTTAAGTGGGAAGTTGTGATGTATGTCGGAATTTCAGCTATGTTCTGCAGTAATATGCCTGTGAACAGTTCTGTATATAGATAGCAATGTGACCTCCGACCAGTTGGTGGTGATAGAGATCTATCATGTGACTTGAGATAGCCACCAGTTGGTAGTAAGACATACAACAGGATAGTCGTACTGAGAGTAGCTCCAGGAGAATTCACTGAATTCATTTAGTAGCCTTTGTCTGTATTATAATTCATATGTTATCTTTCCACATGTCTGTTAATAGATCATCTTCCCTGTTAAACAACTATATGTTCTGTGTACATCATCACAACGGTTGTATCACAGATCACAACATATTCCATTGTAGGTATTTAAAGCAGTAAAGATTAAACGCCTGGGTTAGTACTTGACTGCTGAAGTCATGTTAAAAATCCTGGTTTGAAAGAAAACTAAGATTTTGGGAGCCAGAGGTGCATCATTAAAAGCTTGGGTTAATGGAATGTTGTTTGGATTAAGGAGATCCCCTCTGGTGTTAATTTGATTTTAGCTTGGTAAATGATGTAATTGCTGGGAGAAGCCAAAGTATCAAGCATTATTTAGAAAAGCAGTGTTACTTGAGTGTTGGTTGGAGACGTGAACAGAGGTCAAGCATCTCAGTTCAGTTAAAGATATGCCTATAAATAGATTAGCAGTTCCTTTACAAGCAGTTCAAAAGAGTGTAATTAGAAGGTGAGCTGAAACAGCTTCCGAAGAACTACAGCCTGAGTTTCTGCATGGTTCTGGCACGGTTCAGATCCTTTCTTTAAAACAGTGTCAAAGATCTTTTTCCAAGTAATGTATCCAGACTTCTCTGTAAAGCAGGTATTTCTGAGGACTAACTGTATTTTAACAGTGGATTGATAGCTGAGATGCTTATTTCTGTTTTTTGAGTGGGAATAAAGATAGCAGTTTAGAGTGTCGCATTCACTGCATTGGGTAGCATTGTTTAAGGAGCAATTGTAAGTCATTTTCTGATGTGATGTTAAAGATATTTTAATACTGTGTTGGCAGTAACGTTTGTTTTAATATACCATATCCCTATTTCCTCGTGTATTCACTCCTGGAGTGAGGTACCCTTTCCTCACAGTCTTACAAAATTAAAATAAAATATTGGGGGTTTTGTCCAATATCCAAGCCACTGTTGGGGTCTGATCCAGGATCATAATAATATATATATTTTCTATCATGTCTCGACTGTGACAAGGGTCTCTGTGACCTCCTGGATGTTGCATGGATGGTGAATCACAAGGTGTTGGCGGTATCACCCGTATCATTCTGTAAGGATCTGTAGGCCCCAAAACTCAGTTACAGTAACCTTAGCAACCACTTGACAGCTCTGTCCTCAACATGCTCTGAGTCAACAGGTCTATTTGCAGAAAGTGGGACGGTTCACTCAGTTCCCAGTGAAGTCCAACCACCAAACACACTGCTGCTGGTTAAGGCCTAGATGGGAGAATAACTTCTTGAAGACCCTCAGTGGGTCAGGCCTCCTGGTTAGAGCCCTCCTCCTACTTTCCCTGAGAGCAGATGTCTTCTCCGCAGCCTCCTCTCCATCTCCGTCTGATCCTGCAGTCTAACCAGGGCTGAAACCATAGCCCCCATGATTGGGAACAAGCGGTGACCTTACAGTCCTTTTAGAAGCTTGGAACTCACTCCAAACATGCACCATTCCTTTCTAGTTTAAACAATATTAAGGCTGGAATTCTACAGCCGTTGTGATTCTCTTTTCCTGCTGGCAGGGCAGCCCCACCCACGGGTTTCTTGGCAGCGTGAGGTGGCTTCAATGGGAAATCCAATTGACAAGCGACAGGAAGCAAGAAACTTGCCACCAGCGAATGGTGCTCCGCTAAGAAACACGCGGCTGGGGAACCGGAGAATCCCACCCTGTGTGTTTAACCGAGGACGATAACAGCCCAAAATAGTAGATTGGGCAATAAATCAGTGTTGCACATTGACTGACATCATGACCTGCCCATTCTTGCACACTTCAGGTATATACATCCTCCACAACATGACAATTAGTGTGGGCTACACAATAAGTTGTCTCGAGAAACTCTTTAGCCCCTGCCACCTTCACCCCAACCAGATCCTGCAGCAACAGAACCACCAGCACAACAGAACTGAATTTTGCAGCCATGTAACAGAAGGAAAATGAGATGCAGTGTACAGCAGCCCGCCCCGTCACTGGGCACGATTCTCCGCTCCCCACGCGGCATGGGAGAATCGCGGGAGGGCCTCCCGACAAAATTCACGCCCCCCTCGCGATTCCCCCCCCCCCCCCCCCCCCCCCCCCCCCCCCCTCCCCGCCGGAAGAATCGGCGCTTGCCATTTTTCACGGCGAACGGCGATTCTCCGAGCCGGATGGGCTGAGCGGCCTGCCGTTCATGGCCGTTTCATGACGGCGGCAAACACACCTGGTCGCTGCCATCGTGAAATGGGAGTGAGAAGCCCGTTTGGGGCTTATAGGTGGCCTAGCAAGGAAAGAGCACCACGACTGTGCTCGGGAGGGGTACCCGCAATCGGTACCCACCGAACGTCGGGCCGGCGTCCAAATCGGACGCACTATTTCCTCTCCGCCGCCCCGCAAGATCAAGCCGCCACGTCTTGCGGGGCGGCTGAGGGGAAAGATGACCACCGCGCATGCGCGGGTTCATGCCGTCAGCGTCATGACGTCAGCCGCGCAAGCGCGGGTTGGAGCCGGCCAACATGCGCATGCGTGGCTGACGTTATTAGGCGCGCCGGCCGCGTCATTCTCGGCGCGACGTCCCCGCGGCCGAGATTTACGGAGCGCCACTCCTAGTCCCGCTGGGAGGGGAGAATAGGGGCGAGGAGCGGCCTCCGAGGACGTCGTGAAATTCGGCCGAGTTCAAAACAGCCCTCCCGATTTTTCCCGGGAGCGGAGAATTCCGCCCACTATTTGGGCATTTCACACTCCAAAGGGGACAATTCATCCTCACTGTTTGTAATGGGATTAATGTGAGATTATAAATCTCCTCCTGCAGGGGGAGACATTGCATAGTTCATTACAGACTGAAAATCAACTTTCAACTTTCGAGATAGGTTTAGATTAAACACTTGTTCCAGTAAATATTGATCCTCAATCAGGTTATGTTTAGATTGGTTAATGGAGTCATCTGAACTGTACATTTATGCAGCAATTCAGGGTTTGTTCAAGTGGAACCAGTCATTCAGGCAGACTTCCATTCTGTAACACTCAGCTCCCCACAGTCAAGCTTCAGGAAGACATAATGAGTTGGTAATTCTGAGTCTCAGCCACTCAGCATTCACCAGGATATTAATTAGTCTTAAAATGTTGTGAAAATAGACAATAATCTGTGAATGTCAGTGCTTTCTGGGTTGCTGACTTATTTAGCTCAATGGGAAAGGGGATGGGATAGTGGAGCAGATTTACTATTGTTCATTTATATTCCGGCCTGATACATATTCACAATTTACCCCAGCTGGTCAGATGAAGCTAGTTTAATTACATCCCACTGTCAATGGGAATTGGAAACATATCCATTTATTCATTCTGATTCTCCCAGCCCATCACTTGTGCAGACACAGTGAAATTAAAAACGGGTCTCATAATTCCTCAGTCGGTTATTGGATGATTAATTGTTGGATGTGATGGGGTTAGAATGAACAAGACACACACCAGTCAAATAATCCCGACAGTGCTAAAGGAGGCAGTTCAGCCCGTCGAATTTTCACCGACCCTCTGAAAGAGCACTCTACTGAGATGCACTCCCCCACCCTATCCCTATAACCCCACCTAACCTTTGGGCACTAAGGGACGATTTAGCATGCCCAATCCACCTAACCTGCATATGTTAGGACTGTGGGAGGAAACCGGAGCACCCGGAGGAAACCCACACAGACATGGGGAGAACGTGCCAGCTCACACAGTCATCCGAGGCTGAAATTGAACCCGGTTCCCTGGAGCTATGGAGCAGCAGTGCTAACCACTGTGCCATCATCTATGTGCAGTCATCAATATCTTGGATGGGGATTCTGATCCAACCCTGTTGAATAGGCAGAAGGTTTGTTCAGTCTGTTAGCTATCATAATCTATTCCAGATCATTGTGAACATTGTTAACCCAACTCTCACAACATAACACATGTTCCAGTTCAGTGTTAGTGACCATCTCAGCTCAAACCAAACAGATGAAAGGCTTTTTGATGGAAGCTCACCTCCAGTTGAAACATTAATTCTGTTTATCTCCACAGATGCGGCCGGACTTGCTGAATATTGACAGCACTTTTTGTTTTATTTCAGTTAAAGGGGTTTGCATCATTATCTGAAATGGACATCAATAAGTCATTTTAATTTTAGGACTTCTTATCAGAATTTTGGATACATGTTGTCCGTGATCTCCCACTGAACTTTAACGGATAATAAAATGTGGGTGAAGCTCCACCTTTGCGAACAGTATAGAGGAAGCTTCACTCTGCATCTAACCCATGCTGTACCTGCCCTGGGAGTGTTTGATGGGGGCAGTGTAGAAGGAGCTTTACTCTGTATCTAACCCCATGCTGTACCTGCCCTGGGAGTGTTTGATGGGTACAGTGTAGAGGGAGTTTTACTCTGTATCTAACTCCGTGCTGTACCTGCCAAGGGAGTGTTTGATGCGGACAGTGTAGAAGGAGCTTCACTCTGCATCTAACCCCATGCAGTGTTTGATGGGTACAGTGTAGAGGGAGCTTTACTCTGTATCTAACCTGTGCTGTACCTGCCCTGGGAGTTTTTGATGCGGACAGTGAAGAGGGAGCTTTACTCTGTATCTAACCTGTGCTGTACCTGCCCTGGGAGTGTTTGATGGGTACAGTGTAGAGGGAGCTTTACTCTGTATCTAACCTGTGCTGTACCTGCCCTGGGAGTGTTTGATGCGGACAGTGAAGAGGGAGCTTTACTCTGTATCTAACCCTGTGCTGTACCTGTCCTGGGAGAGATTGATGGGGACAGTGTAGAGGGAGCTTTACTCTGTATCTAACCCCGTGCTGTACCTGTCCTGGGAGTGTTTGATGGGGACAGTGTAGAGGGAGCTTTACTCTGTATCTAACCCTGTGCTGTACCTGTCCTGGGGGTGTTTGATGGGGCAGTGTAGAAGGAGCTTTACTCTGTATCTAACCCCATGCTGTTCCTGTCCTGGGAGTGTTTGATGGGGACAGTGTAGAGGGAGCTTTACTCTGTATCTAACCCCATGCTGTACCTGCCCTGGGAGTGTTTGATGGGTACAGTGTAGAGGGAGCTTTACTCTGTATCTAACCTGTGCTGTACCTGCCCTGGGAGTGTTTGATGGGTACAGTGTAGTGGGAGCTTTACTCTGTATCTAACCTGTGCTGCACCTGCCCTGGGAGTGTTTGTTGGGGACAGTGTAGAGGGAGCTTTACTCTGTATCTAACCTGTGCTGTACCTGCCCTGGGAGTGTTTGATGCGGACAGTGAAGAGGGAGCTTTACTCTGTATCTAACCCCGTGCTGTACCTACCAAGGGAGTGTTTGATGCGGAGAGTGAAGAGGGAGCTTTACTCTGTATCTAACCCCGTGCTGTACCTGTCCTGGGGGTGTTTGATGGGGGCAGTGTAGAAGGAGCTTTACTCTGTATCTAACCCCATGCTGTTCCTGTCCTGGGAGTGTTTGATGGGGACAGTGTAGAGGGAGCTTACTCTGTATCTAACCCCATGCTGTACCTGCCCTGGGAGTGTTTGATGGGTACAGTGTAGAGGGAGCTTTACTCTGTATCTAACCTGTGCTGTACCTGCCCTGGGAGTGTTTGATGGGTACAGTGTAGAGGGAGCTTTACTCTGTATCTAACCTGTGCTGTACCTGCCCTCGGCATGTTTGTTGGGGACAGTGTAGAGGGAGCTTTACTCTGTATCTAACCTGTGCTGTACCTGCCCTGGGAGTGTTTGATGCGGACAGTGAAGAGGGAGCTTTACTCTGTATCTAACCCTGTTCTGTACCTGTCCTGGGAGTGTTTGATGGGACAGTGTAGAGGGAGCTTTACTCTGCATCTAACCCCGTGCTGTACCTGCCAAGGGAGTGTTTGATGCGGACAGTGAAGAGGGAGCTTTACTCTGTATCTAACCCCGTGCTGTACCTGTCCTGGGAGTGTTTGATGGGGACAGTGAAGAGGGAGCTTTACTCTGTATCTAACCCTGTGCTGTACCTGTCCTGGGTGTGTTTGATGGGGGCAGTGTAGAAGGAGCTTTACTCTGTATCTAACCCCATGCTGTTCCTGTCCTGGGAGTGTTTGATGGGAACAGTGTAGAGGGAGCTTTACTCTGTATCTAACCCCGTGCTGTACCTGCAAAGGGAGTGTTTGATGGGACAGTGAAGAGGGAGCTTTACTCTGTATCTAACCCCGCGCTGTACCTGTCCTGGGAGTGTTTGATGCGGACAGTGAAGAGGGAGCTTTACTCTGTATCTAACCTGTGCTGTACCTGCCCTGGGAGTGTTTGATGCGGACAGTGAAGAGGGAGCTTTACTCTGTATCTAACCCCATGCTGTTCCTGTCCTGGGAGTGTTTGATTGGGACAGTGTAGAGGGAACTTTACTCTGTATCTAACCCCATGCTGTACCTGCCAAGGGAGTGTTTAATGGGACAATATTGGTGGCAATCAGATTGTTGGTAGACCCAGTGTGTGACATTGATCATAGGATTTGTAGATGAGGCACAACTGCTATAATTGTATTGCCAGGATCAAGGGGTAAAGTGAATCTGTGCCCTTACCTTTGTCTCAAGGTTTGACCCGAGTTGAAGGATTGGGAAGAGCTGAGACGGACATTTGATCATCAAGCAAAAAAAAGTAAAATTACAAACTCAAAACTGTAACACTTTTGAAACCTTGTAGGGTTGTGTCTAATTTCAGTGGTGAAGATTCCTGTCCTGCTCGTCTTAACTTATCCCTCTGTTGACAGCATCTTCAGTAGAGGGAAAAGGAGAAGTGCAAAAAATAAATTTTGAGAATATTTGTTGGGATTCCACCGTGATCTTTCTTCCAATATTACAGGAAGTGTTAATTGTATATTAACTGGGTGTTTCACTGAATTCTGGTATTGGGTATTAACTGGGATTTACTTGTGCTCATACAATATACACGGAGAATGAATGAGGTACATGTTTGCAATCGAACGCTATATTTAAAAAATTCACATCTCGGAGTATTATATCTAGGGGCACAATATGTAATGTGTGTCTCTGTAAATAAAGGCCTGTAAGTGTATAAATATCATACTTCCATTCTATCCCTCACCACCAGCTGGTTATCTGAAACTCCGGACAAAAGATTCTGATTTATACTGATGACAGGTCATCATGAAAGGAATCATTAATCCTGTTTCTCTTTCCACAGAAGCTGCCTGACCTGCTGAGTATTTCCAACATTTTCTATTTTATTTCTTATAATTCATTGAAATAGAATGAAGGGGGGTCTTGAAGCTGGGAATCTGGAATAGACATGCAGGAGAGCCTGGAAACAGTAAACAGAAACTGTTCAGTTCAATACAGTAAGAAGTCTTACAACACCGAGTTAAAGTCCAACAGGTTTATTTGGAATCACTAGCTTTCGGAGCGTAGCTCCTTCATCAGGTGTTTTAAGACTTCTTACTGTGCCCACCCCTGTCCAACGCCGGCATCTCCACATCACAGTTCAATACAAATAAACATGTATCTCCAAACCTCCAAAAAGATCTTTATCCCAGTTCTCATCTCTCTCAAATAAAACAGACTCGAAGTTCATTTCAGAGAAACTCTCAAGCAGACTTGTATTTCACCCAGAAACAGGTGATGGAGCAGATCTGAATTTGTGATTGGCTAAACCACATGTCAATCACAGAGTGATGCTTCAGTAAAGTGAGTGAGATAGAAACTTCACTTCAGACATTGACAGCAAACTGAGTGGAGCTGGCACTGGGTACAGTCTGATCAGAACTGGGAGAAACGAGAGGATTAGCATGGAAATTGGGAGATACCTAACTGTGTTGGCGCTGGTTTTAATTCATGGAGCCTGGGCTGGGAAATGTGAGTTATGAAACAGTAACATTTAATAGTTTATAAATATTAATATCTGATCTCATTGGGCTCAGCGTGGTGTTTTTACAGGAAGTATTAATTGTATATTAACTGGGTATTTAATTGAATTCTGGTACTGGGTGTTAACTGGGGATTTACCTGTGTTCATATACTATACATGGAGCAGGTAAGAGGTATGTCTGCAATCAAGAGCTCTGTAAATAAATTGTTTTATATCGAAGAGCAGACTCAATGTGGTTGTTGGTATTGTGGGTCGGTACACGGCATGTGTTCCTCTGTAAATAAATTCTTGTAAGTGTACAAAGATTAGGCTTCAATTCTATCCCTCACCACCACCTGGCTTTGTGTGTTATGTTTATATTCTATTGCAACAAGCACAATTTGCATTTATATGGTGCCTTTTACATAGGAAAATGTCCCAAGGCTTCTCACTGGAGTTTAATCAGACAAAACATCAAAGACGCCAAGAAGGAATCGCTGTAGGGGATGACTTGCTTGGTGAATTAGTTGATTTTAAATAAGTTTCTTCAAGGGGAGAGTGAGGTGGAGAGTTCAGGAAGGGAACTGAGAGTTTAGAATAAAGAGAGATGGAGCCATTTTCACCCATGGTGGAGGTGAGAGGTCAGAGCTGGAGAAATACAGAGCGCTCGGGGGATTATAAAACTGGAGGAGGTTACAGAGACCTGGAAAGGTGAGGACACAAACAAATTTGAAAATGATGAGAGTTTTAAACTTGAGGCGTAGCCAGATGGGGAGTCAATGCAGATGAGGGAGCGTAGGTGAATAGGGTATGGTGTGAGGAGGGATGTGGACAGCAGAGTTTGGGATGAAGTCAAGTTAATGGAGGGTGGAAGATTGGAGATCAGCTAAGGAAGCAATAGAACAGTCAATTCAAAACAGGAGCATAAAGGCGCAATTCAGCAACAGATGACCTGAAGCAGATTTTACAGAGGTCAAATGAGGCAATCTCAGCAATGGAGAGCGAATGGGGTTGGAATCTCGCCACTGGGTCATCATCAAGGTTTGATTCAGCCTCTGTGATTGGCCAGTGAGGGAAATGGAATGATTGCCTGGTAATTTCCGATCATGGGACAGAGTGTCCGCGCCGTTGTGAACACCGTCGCATTTCACGACGGCGTGAAACGGGCGCGGTCACTAGCGATTCTTGCCTCCGTAGAGGGCCAACACGGTTCTGGAGTGGTTCATGCCGCTCCAGCTTCACTTCCTGGCGCGTTCTGGGGGCTGCGCCAACCCACGCATGCGCGGTGGCTTTACGGAATGCGCTGGCCCCGACGCAACATGGCGCGGGGGTTCTGGGGTTGGACACGCAACGAAGTAGGTCTGGGGGGGTAGAGGCCGGCCCGCAGATCGGATGGCTCCAATCGTGGGCCAGACCCCATCGGAGTACCCCCCCCCGGGGACAGAGCCCCCACCCCCCCACAGGCCGCTCCCCCCCCCGACCCTTCGCGCAGAGCTCCCGCCGGCAGCGACCAGGGGACTCTCTGCTTTATCCGCGCGGCCGCTCAGCACATCCGGGCCGGAGAATCGGCAGCCCGGCCTCATACAGCGGCCGTGACCAGTGCTGCGCCGGCACAAATCGCAGCGATTCTCCGCACCTCGGAGAATCCCGTGCCGGCGTCGGGGCGGCGTGGCACGGTTGCGGCGATTCTGCGGCCCGGCGCAGGGCTGGGAGAATCACGTCCTGTGGCTTTGATTTTCTAAATATTTAATTTAAACATATTTCTGCTCATCCAGCACTGGATGTTGGACAATGTGACAAATTGGAGAGAGTGCAGGAGTCGAGGGTTGTGATGGTGAGGAGTTGGGTGTTGTTAGCATACATGGAAAACTTAATGCAGTCTTTTTGGATGATGTCACTGAGGAGCAGCATGTAGATAAAAAAAATGGATTGAGACAGAATAAATCACAAAAGATTACATAAAATAACATAAAAATGACAGAATCCAGTCATTCCATCAAACCAGAGAATGCCAGTGTTTATGCTCCACTTCAGATCAACCACCATTCCTGCTCTACTCCAATTCTCTTTTCCATAATGTGCAGATATCGCTTCCCTTAAAACAATCTATACCAGTCACTTCAGCCACATCAAAGATAACAGTGTGAGCAGAAAGAGAAGCCAATGAGGGACTCTAACCACAGTTAAATAAGGTTAGAATCAAATGGGAGCAGTCCCACCCAGATGGACGACAATGGAGAGCTATTAAGAACAAAGTACAAAGAAAATTACAGCACAGGAACAGGCCCTTCGGCCCTCCTAACCTGCGTCGATCCAGATCCTTTATCTAAACTGGTCGCCTATTTTCCAAGGATCTACTTCCCTCTGTTCCCCGCCCGTTCATATATTGGTGGAGGATGGTGCGGTGTCACTCCTGTCAAAGATTATATATATGCATCGAGAAGGGAGCGGAGGAGGACAGGAATCTCCCAGCAAATAGAAGGCCCAAAAACGATGAGGAGGGAAAGTTTATTTTTGTCACCGTCAAAAACGACATCATTTGTGGACTTTGACAAGAGTAATTTCAGTACTGTGACAGAACCCTGACTGGAAAAGGGTCAAGAGTCTGTTTTTTTTTGGAGGTGATGGCATAATTTAAATAGCGAGGGACAACATCTGAAGAGAGAGAACCGTGAACAATATTGGCTAATATGGGTAGCAGATGGGGAAGTTGGGTGATCAGTTGTTTAGTGAGAATGGGGTCGAGGGAACAGGACGTGGGTCTCATGGACAAGATGAGCTTCGAGAGGACATGAGGGGAGATAGGAGAGAAACTAGAGAAAGATGTGAGGTCAGGGCTCAGGCAGGGGGGAGCATTAATGGAAGTTTGTCTAGGTGGGATAGTGGAAAGGAGGAAAGTGACAGCGGATGGGACGGTAATAAGCTGAGTGACAAAGAAATCCATGAGTCCTCTCCGAGGGTGGAGGGCACTGGAGGGACGGGTTTAAGAGGTTTGCATCAGAAAAAATAAGCCAGAAGGTACCTTTACAATTAGACTAAGGCAGAGGTTAAACATTTTGGAGGTGTTCAGAGATCGGGGTGGGGAAATTGGAAAACATGGTAAGATTCAACAGGCCAGGCAGGAGTGGCTGGGAGAAACAAGGAAGGATGTAGGGAGATTGTGGAGGGTTGGGGAGTGTGGGGTATGGGGAGTGGGTTGGCTGGTAGAGAGGAATGACCAGAGTTGTAACATCAGTGGAGTGGTGGTGCTGGATGTTGCAGAGGTCAGGAGTGGGGAGTCAGGAAGTTGATTGGCCAATTAACAGAAGGAAAAATCAATTTTGACCGCATTCTTGTTTCCCCATTTAACTGATGTAGGTGGGAATGGCGAGGGGACTGGGAAATGCCGCAGACAGAGAGAGAGAAAGAGGAGGAGAAAGTAAAGGAGAGAGTGGGAGAGACAGAAAGGAGCATAGAGTAAGCGAGAGAGTGAGAGAGGAGCAGAGAATAAAGGAGTAAAGGAGAGAATGGGGGAGACAGAGAAGAGCAGAGAATAAAGGAGAGAGAGAGAGAGAAGCATTGATTAAATGATAGAGTGGGAGAAAAAGAGGAGCAGAGAGGAGAGCGTGGGAGAGACAGAAAGGAGCAGAGAGTAAACAAGAGTGTGGGAGAGAGAGACAGAGAGGAGCAGAGAATAAAGGAGAGAGTGGGAGACAGAGGAGCAGAGAGTAAATGATACTGGGAGAGACAGAGAGAAGAAGAGAGTAGAGAGGGAATAGCAGAGAGTAAAAGGAGAGAGTGGGAGAGACAGAGGGGAGCAGAGAGTAAATGAGAGAGAGAGACAGAGTGAATGATGGAGATAGAGCCACAGGGAGGAGCAGTGGGTAAAGGAGAAAGCAGGAGAGACAGAGAAGTGCAAAGAGTGGGAGAGACAGAAAGTTCATAGAATAAACGAGAGTGGGAGAGGGAGAGAGTGACAGAGAGGAGGAGATAATAAAGGGGAAGTGAGGCAGACAGACAGGACCAGGGACAAAAGGAGAAAGAAAGAGAGCAACAGATAGTAAAGGAGAGAGTGCAAGAGATAGAGAGAAGCAAGGACTAAAGAGAAAGTGGGAGAGACAGAGGGGAGCAGCGTCAAAAGGAGAGTGAGAGACAGAGAGGAGCAGATAATAAAGTAGAGAGTGGGAGAGACAGAGGAGCAGAGAGAAAAGGAGAGTGAGAGAGTGCGAGAGAGACAGACAGACAGAGAGGAGTAGAGAGAGAAGCATAGATTAAGCAATAGTGTTGTAGAGATAGAGGAGCTGAAAGTAGAGTGGCAGAGATGGAGAGGAGCAGGGAATGAAAGAGAGCATGGGTGAGACAGAGAGGAGCAGACAGTAAAGGAGAGAGTGGGATTGACACAGAGGAGCAGAGAGTAAAGGAGAGAGTGCAAGAAATAGGAGCAGAGACTAAAGAGAAAGTGGGAGAGACAGGGGGGAGCAGAGAGAAAGGAAAGAGAAAGTCAGAGAGGAGCAGATAGTAAAGGAGTGAATGGGAGAGACAGAGAGGAGCAGCAGAGAGTAAAGGAGAGAGTGAGGGAGGAAAGCAGAGAGAGCGAGAGAGACAGAGAGGAGCAGAAAGTAGAGTAATAGAGATACAGAATAGCAGAGAGTCAGAAGAACCGACCGGAGCGTAGAGTGGGAGAGACAGAAAGGAGCATAGAATGAATGAGAGTGTGAGAGGGAGGGAGACAGAGAGGAGCACAGGGTGAAGGAGAGAGAGAGTGAGGAGCAATGTGTAAATGAGAGAAATAGAGAGACAGGAGCAGAGAGTAAAGAACAGATTGTGAGACGGGAAGGGACAGAGAGTAAATAAGAGAGTGGGAGAGACAGGGAAGAGCAGAGAGCAAAGGAGAGAGAGAGAGAGGGGGGAGAGCAGAGCTTAAAAGAGAGAGTGGGAGAGATAGGGAGGACCAGAGAGTAAAGGACAGAGGTGAAGAAACGGAAGAACAGAGAGTAAAGAAGAGAGTGGGAGAGACAGAGGAGAGCAGTGAGTAAAGAAGAGTGGAAGCGAGAGAGAGAGAGAGAGAAGCATAGGTTAAATGATAGAGTGGGTGAGATAGAGGAGCAGAGAGGAAAGGAGAGTGTGGGAGAGTCAGAGGGCAAGGACAAAAGGAGAGAGAGAGACAAAGAGCAGCAGATAGTAAAGTAGAGAGTGGGATAGACAGAGAGGAGCAAGAAGTAAAGGAGAGGGCAGGAGAGACAGAGAGGAACAGAGGTGAAGGAGAGAGAGAGGGAGAGAGAGAGAAAAGCATAGACTAAACAATCGAGTGGGAGAGAAAGAGGAGCAGACAGTAAAGGAGTGAGTGGGAGAGACAGAATGGAGCAGAGAGTAAAGGGAATAAAAGAGACAGAGTGCAGCAGATAGTAAAGGCGTGAAAGAGACAGGAAGGAGCAGAGAGTAAAGGAGAGAGTGGGAGAGCCAGAGGAGAGCTGAAAGCAAAGGAGAGCGAGAGGGAGAGACAGAGGAGCAGAGAGTAAAGGAGAGAGAGAGAGAGAGACAGAGAGGAGCAGACAGTAAAGGAGAGAGAGAGAAAGAGACAGAGAGGAGCAGAGAGTAAAGGGAAAGTGCGAGAGACAGACGGGAGCAGGAACAAAAGGAGAGAGAGAGAAAGAGAGGAGCAGAGAATAAAGGAGAGAGTGGCAGACAGAGAGGAGGAGAGAGTAAAGGACAGCGAGAGAGAGACAGGTGTTGCCTTTTTACTCTTTATGTGAATCACAAGCTGTTTCGTATAGTGACCAAATGACCACACAACCAGTATGTTAGCTCAAACACACAGTTTATTATAACAAAATATTTGTATCTCTATGCAATAATACATGTGGCTCCGTACGAGACTACACCTAACGACTAAGATGACCTTTACTTAACTTCGAGTGACCAGCACTGTGCGAGATAAGGCCTTTATCTGGGTCCACGTGGTCTGTTTGGAAGTGGTTGGGTTCGGCTCAGCTGGGCTCATCCTTCAGGAAGTGGTTGTGGGTCCTTGATCTTGGTTGTTCTGCTGCAGTTGGTCGCGCACAGGCTGGTCCCAAAAGAGACTGATCTCTAGTGTGCAGGGCTTTTTATCCTTCGTCTCTTTCTCGTTAAGGAGAGAGTGGGAGAGATGGAGAAGAGCAGTGACTAGGAATAGCACAAAGGAATGGAGAGTGAGAAAGGAGCATAGAATAAAAGAGACAGTGGGAGAAGAAGGGGGAGACAGAGTGGAGCAGAGGGTAAAGGAGAGAGGGAGAGAAAGAGAGAGAGAGGAGCAGAGTGTTAATGAGAAATAGAGAGAAAGAGGATCAGGAGTAAAGGAGAGATTGTGAGAGACAAAGAGGAGCACAGAGTAAAGTAGAAAGTCGGAGAAACAGGAGAAGAGAATACAGGAGGGAGTGGGAGAGACAGAGAGGAGCAGGGAGTAAAGGAGAGAGTGGGAGAGACAGGGACAAGCAGAGAGCAAAGGAGAGAGTGGGCATGACGGAGAAGCAGAAAGTAAAGGAGAGAGAAACAGAGGGGAGCAGAGTTTAAAAGAGAGTGGGAGAGACAGGGAGTATCAGAGATTAAAGGGGAGAGAGAGAGAGAGACAGAAAGGAGCAGAGAGTAATGGAGAGAGTGGGAGAGAGAGGAGCAGAGAGTAAAGCAGTAGGCAGCACGGTAGCACAACTGGATAGCACTGTGGCTTCACAGCGCGAGGGTCCCAGGTTCAATTCCCCACTGGGTCACTGTCTGTGTGGAGTCTGTACATCCTCCCCATGTGTGTGTGGGTTTCCGCCGGATGCTCCGGTTTCCTCCCACAGTCCAAAGACATGCAGGTTAGGCGGATTGGCCAGGCTAAATTGCCATTAGTGCCCAAAAAAGGTTAGGAGGGGTTATTGGGTTACAGGGATAGAGTGGAAGTGAGGGCTTAAATTGGGTTGGTGCAGACTCGATGGGCCGAATGGCCTCCTTCTGCACTGTATGTTCTATGTTTGTTCTAAAGGAGAGAGTGGGAGGAGTAGAGAGAGTGTGAGAGACAGAGGAGAGCAGAGCGTAAAGGAAATAATGGGGATGTTTGCAATGTTCAGCACCATTCACGAATCTTCAGGTAATGAAGCAGTCCATGTCCAAATGCAGCAACACCTGGACAATATCCAGGCTTGGGCTGACTAGTGGCAAGTTCCACTCGCGCCACACAAGTGTCAGTCCCTGACCATCTCCTACAAGAGGTGATCTAACCATCACCCCTTAACATTCAACGGCATTATCGCTGAATCCTCCACAATCAGAAACTGAACTTGACTAGCCACAGTAATACTGTGGATACCAGGGCAGGTCAAAGAATAGGAATCCTATGGCGAATAACACCTCCTGACCCCCCAAAGCCTGTCCACCATCTACAAGGCACAAGTCAGGAGTATAATGGAATCCTCTCCATTTGTCTGGATGTGTGCAGCTCAAACATCAACTCAAGAAGCTCAACATTATCCAGGACAAACCAGCCCGCTTGATTGCTACCACTTCCACAAACATTCAAACCCACTGCCACCGAACAAACATTGGCAGCCGTGTGTACCATCTACAAGATACACAGCAGTAATTCACCAAGGTTCCTTAGACAGCACCTTCCAAACCCATGACCACTACAATCTAGAAGGACAAGAGCAGCAGATACCTGAGAACCCCACCACCTGGAGGTTTCTCTCCAAGTCACTCACCTGACTTGGAAATATATCGCCGTTCCTTCACTGTCGCTGGGACAAAATCCTGGAACTCCCTCCCGAACAGCACGGTGGGTGTACCTGCACCTGAAGGACTACAGAGATTCAAGAAGCCAACTCACCAGCCCTGTCTGAAAGGCAACTAGGGATGGGCAAACAATGCTGGCCTCAGCAGTGATGCCTACATCCTGCAAATTAATTTTTAAAAAGTTACATTAGGAATAGCTCCAAGACAATTCATTCGTTCATTACCGTTCGTATTATAGTTCTTTCGTTATCTTTCAATGTTTCATTTTGTTAATAAACTATCTTACTAGTCAAAGAACTAGATGTTCTGTGTGTATCTTTACCATGGCCACAACACAGAACATAACAATGGCCTTTATCACTAATCCTGAAACATCTTGCCAGATAAATAGTAATATTTGGGGACAGACTAAACCCCAGAAGGTGGTCCATCGTTGGGAAGTGTAATTGCCTATATGCAATTACTTACATGTTTTTGGATTGCCTTTCACAATTTATGTTTCCTACGTTTATAATGTTGCAATCTTTCCCTCTATGTTTGCCTGAGATTTCATTGCTTGTAAATAAAGTTGCTTCCACATAATGAGGTTGGTAATTTATTTTACCAATTGCAGAAGGAAGGTTAATGCCCACAGCTCCCTCTAGTGGCTCGTCGTCCATTTCCATGTGGGCGTCACCATTTCTATTGGAGATTGCACAGCTTCATTTTGAGGGGTTGCTTTAAAGCTCAATATTTTCACCACAACACTATTGATATTGTGATCCAGTCCATGTCCCTACCTGAAGGTAACACAGCCCATTGCCTAAGCATAGAACTAAGTGTGGTGGTATGAATAGGAGCGCTGCCATTGGTGCAGAGCACTGGTTTCCCATTGGCTCTGGCTGGTCATGTGCCTCTCGGCTGATTGGCTGAGACTAGTCATGTGACTGCTCACCAATTGGTGCCTCCAAGGTGGGGTATAAGCACCCAGAGGTCCCGACGGTCGGCCTTTCACTGTAGTCGACCACCGGGCTAACATCTGGCCGATTAAAGCCTAAGTTTGGACCTTCATCGTGTCTCGGGTCCAATTGATGGTACATCAATTTAATCGGCTAGAATTTTGAAATGGAGCTACGCATCAAGCCTGACTGCCTCCACATCAGCCCGCATGCTTCAAACACGCCTGCAACCTTTAAACATTGGCTGGCGTGTTTCAACAGTTACCTGACAACTGCAGCCAGCCAGCCCATCAAGGAGCAGAAACTCCACATCCTCCACTCATGCGTGGGCACGGTGGTATACTCAATGATTGAGGACGAACAGGACTATGACGCGGCTATGGATCTCCTGAGAGGACACTCTCTCTGACCGGTCAACCAATTATATGCACGGCATCTCCTAGCTACTAGACAACAGTTCTCCGGTGAGTCCCTTGACGTGTTTTACCGGGCCCTCGCGGCTCTGGGGAGAAATTGCGCCTGTCCCCAAGTTTCTGCAACAGAGCACATGGAACTTTAAGTCAGAGACGCTTACGTTGCCGGCATGCAATCCTCCTCTATCTGCCAGCGATTACTGGAAAAGGACGCCCTCAGCCTCGCTGAGGCACGGACCCTCGCAACCTTCGTGGAGGTCGCTGACCTGAACGCCCGCGCATACGCCCCATGCCCCGCGGCATCCCCTTGGGATTCATGGCACGCACCCTCTCCGTCCTCCGCCAACCCCGACACCCCCCCCCAGGCCTGCGCTGTGGGACGCCCCGACAAGCTCGCGGGGCCCCGTTGTTATTTTTGCGGCCTAGCTAAACTCCCCCGCCCGCGCTGCCCGGCCCGCTCCGCTCTGTGCAAGAGCTGCAGGAAGAAGGGCCATTATGCTGTGGTCTGCCAGACCAGGTTGATCGCTGCTGTTCCACGCAGCGACCGCGGATCGCACCCCCCGGTCCCACCCCAGGGCCCAGCGCGGCACACAGGCCTCTTCATCCCGGCCCCCGCATCCGGCCCACAGGCCTCCCTGCACCCGCTCCCGGCTGCCCCGATTGGCCCGCAGGCACCGCTGACCCTGCCCCCAACCACCACGAGGGTCCAGCGGGCGCCCGCCATCTTGGGCCCCGGACAACTCGTGTGGGCCCTGGGCGCCGCCATCTTGGGGCCCCGGCTCCACGTGCGGGTCCTGGGCGCCGCCATCTTGGGGCCCCGACTCCACGTGCGGGTCCTGGGCGCCGCCATCTTGGGCCGACACAGAAGGCCCTGCCAGCGATTACTCTGCCAACGATGACGACCAGGAATTCTCGCCATGGCTTGCTTCAATCACCCTCGACCAGTCACGACCACGCATGCTCGCCAAGACGACGACGCAGATCCAGCTCAACGGGCATGAGACGAGCTGCCTACTGGACTCCGGGAGCACGGAAAGTTTCGTCCACCCCGACACGGTAAGACGCTGCGCGCTCCCCGTCCATCCAGTCAAACATAAGATCGAGCTAGCCTCGGGTTCGCACTCCGTCCAGATCACCGGGTGCTGCATAGCGGACTTCACGGTCCAGGGGAGGGTTTTCAAGAACTACAAACTCCTCATCCTCCCCCGCCTCTGCGCACTGGCACTCTTAGGACTGGATTTCCAGTGCAACCTGCAGAGCTTGACCTTCCAATTCGGCGGCCCTATACCCCCCCTCACTGTCTGCAGCCTCGCGTCCCTCAAAGTGGACCCCCCCTTCCTCGTTTGCGAATCTCACCCCATATTGTAAATCTGTCGCCACTAGGAGCAGACGATACAGCGCCCAGGACCGGACCTTCATCAGGTCCGAGGTCCAGAGGCTAATAAAGGAAGGAGTCATCGAGGCCAGCAACAGTCCCTGGCGAGCCCACGTGCTGGTAGTTCGAACTGGGGAGAAAAACCGGATGGTCATTGATTGCAGCCAAACCATCAACCGCGAAACTCCTTAATTTAACCTACAATAAGGATAAGTGCGTGTTTAGCACCGACCATCTAGCCATCCTTGGCTACGTATTTTGCCTCAATCCCAAATGCATGCGCCCCCTGATGGAACTCCCTCTCCCCAACACTCTCAAATCCTTCAAACGCTGCCTGGGCTTCTTCTCCTATTACGCCCAGTGGGTCCCCAACTGCGCCGACAAAGCCCGTCCCCTCATCCAAACTACACCTCCTTTCCCCTGTCGATGGAGGCCTGCCAGGCCTTTACCCGCATCAAAGCGGAGGCCACGATGCATGCTATCGACGAGTCCCTCCCATTCCAGGTCGAGAGCAACGCGTTGGAAGTTGCTCTGGTGGCCACCCTGAACCAAGCAGGCAGACCCGTGGCCTTTTTCTCCCGGACCCTCCACGCTTCCGAACTCCGCCATTCCTCGGTGGAAAAGGAGGCACAGACCATAGTTGAAGCTGTGCGATACTGGAGACACTATCTGGCCGGCAGGAGGTTTACCCTCCTCACAAACCAACGGTCAGTAGCTTTCATGTTTGACAAAGCACAGAGGGACAAGGTCAAGAACGACAAGATTTTGCGGTGGCGGATCGAGTTGTCCACGTACAACTATGATATCTTGTATCGTCCTGGGAAGCTCAACGAGCCTCCTGATGCCCTGTCCCGCGGTACCTGCACCAGCGCGCAGATAGACCGCCTTCGCGCCCTCCACGCGGACCTCTGCCATCCAGGGGTAACCCACTTCTACCATTTCATTAAGACCCGCAACCTGCCTTATTCTATCGAGGAAGTCAGGGCTGTCACCAGGGACTGCCACATCTGCGCAGAGTGCAAACCGTACTTTTACCGCCCCGACCCAGCGCATTTAATCAAGGCGTCCCGCCCCTTCGAACGTCTCAGTATAGACTTCAAGGGTCCCCTCGCCTCCAACAACCGCAACACATATTTTTTGAGTGTGATTGACGAGTACTCCCGCTTCCATTTCGCTATCCCCTGCCCCAATATGATCACGACAACCGTCATCAAGGCCCTCCTGTCCATTTTCTCCCTGTTTGGTTACCCCGCATACATCCACAGCGACCGGGGGTCCTCCTTTATGAGTGACGAGCTGCGTCAATTCCTGCTCAGCGGGGGCATCGCCTCTAGCAGGACGACCAGTTATAACCCTCGGGGTAACGGGCAGGTCGAGCGGGAGAATGGCACCATCTGGCCCTACGGTCCAGAGATCTCCCAGTTTCCCGATGGCAAGAGGTCATCCCCGACGCCCTCCATTCAATCCGGTCTCTCCTCTGTACCACCACTAACCAAACACCTCATGAACGTCTTCTTGTTTTCCCTAGGAAGTCGTCCTCAGGATCCCCGCTCCCGACCTGGCTGGCCCCCTGGCCCATCTTGCTCCGGAAGCATGTGCGGGTGTACAAGTCCGACCCGTTGGTTGAACGAGACCAGTTACTCCACGCCAACCTGCAGTATGCGTACGTGGAGTACCCCGACGGTCGGCAGGATACGGTCTCGCTTCGGGACCTGGCACCCGCCGGCGTGCGGCCTCCCCCCCTACATCGCCACCCCCCCTCCTTATCCGATTCCCCCCAGCGCCCCCACGAACTAGCGCACAGGGCCCCCCTTCCCCGATCACAGCGTCTCGACCACCGGCCTGGGGTAGGAAAAACAGATCTACGACCGACGCTCCCGGAGTCCAGGACGATCACCGGCCCGACGTCACCGGCTCCACTGCAGCGGTCCGCCAGAACACCACGGGAACCCGTCAGGCTGATCGAGTCCATCTGATGGCACCATTGGACTTTGTTGGACTCTATTGTACCATTTCTTTTGCATTCAACTATGCTTAATTCTGTTCACATTTGCCACGAGCCAGTGGGCAGCCACCGTTTATCTCGATTTTCTCTACTCATACCACCAGTCCTCGGCCCACCCCCATCTCTTTTCCCCTTACCCTCCCCGGCTTCTTTCTCCACAAGGGGTGAATGTGGTGGTATGAATAGGAGTGCTGCCATTGGTGCAGAGCACTGGTTTCCCATTGGCTCTGGCTGGTCATGTGCCTCTCGGCTGATTGGCTGAGACTAGTCATGTGACTGCTCACCACTTGGTCGAGAGGCAAGTAGACCCCACCTCCAAGGCGGGGTATAAGTATCCAGAGGTCCCGGCGGTCGGCCTTTCACTGTAGTCGACCACCGGGCTAACATCTAGCCGATTAAAGCCTAAGTTTGAACCTTCATCGTGTCTCGCGTCCAATTGATGGTACATCACTAAGGTTAGCGACACTTCTGGAAACACTAACTTTTAAAGTAACATTGGGCCTGTATCAAAAGTTAAGTTTGATTCTCGCTGAGAACCTATTCTGTTCATTCAATTAGTACCTGCAAATTAAGCCAATTTGTTGATTTACTATTGGCCTTGTCTCAACAGAATAATCAATCGGTCTGCATCCAGAAGATAGCAGAAATGTCCATGAAATGAAAATGAAATGAAAATCGCTTAATGTCACGAGTAGGCTTCAAATGAAGTTACTGTCAAAAGCCCCTAGTCGCCACATTACAGCGCCTGTTCGGGGAGGCTGGTACGGGAATTGAACTGTGCTGCTGGACTGCCTTGGTCTGCTTTCAAAGCTAGTGTGTGGCCTTGCATGGCCTGGATCGCCATGTGATACCAAGTTTCATTATTACAGCTTTGGATCCCACTAATAGATGGCTAGACATTGGGTAGTAAAGCAAAACCACATATAACACTGATCTCACCTACAATGTTCCCTAATCAACAACTGATTAGCATCAAAATGGGTTCAGTTAACATAGAGATAGTCTATTAAGACAATTAACGTGCCTGTTAAGGCCACCTTCCACCCCACTTGCCCCCACATTCCTCCATTCATCTTTGTGCTCCCACCTACATATCCTCCTCCAACCAACATCTCTATCCCTTGCAGTGACTGAAAGATGTACAGAGAAAAGTGGCAGCTTTCTGGCATTAGCATTTGTGCTTAACAGCGCCACAGCAGGGTCTCTCAGGCAAGGCCATTTGATTCCAGGCCTTGGGTATCTCAGGCGTGGACATAGTGCAGTGAGTGTAACTATTCACTTGAATATGCAAATATGGATCCCATCCATAGAGGGTGGGATCCAGATCGCAAAACCTCACATGATCTAGTAAGATCATGCAAGGCATAACGAGCTACATGAAATGAAATGAAAATCGCTTATTGTCACGAGTAGGCTTCCATGAAGTTACTGTGACAAGCCCCTAGTCGCCACATTCCGGCGCCTGTCCGGGGAGGCTGGTACGGGAATCGAACCGTGCTGCTGGCCTGCTTGGTCTGCCAGCGACTTTTAAGCCATACATCTCGCGAGAGGCATTTCACGAGATTTACCAGCCTCAGTGGGTCCCAAGAAACACCCTGCTCAACATGCCCAAAAGGAGACTGTGTTGTGTTTCCATTAACTCACTCCAGAGCTAAGGTTTCAGATCCAAAGAGTCCTTCTATAGAACTGCTGAGTTCATCCAGCATAGAATTGTAGAATCCCTACAGTGCAGGAGGCCATTTGTCTCATCAAGTCTGCACCGACTGTCTGAAAGAGCACCCTACTTAGGCCCTCTCCCTCACCCTGTCGTGTTAAGCACAGTAAGATAACATGGGCTGCAACTGGATGCAGCTTTACCTGAGAGATACTCCACACCTTGAAGTTAGTTCAATATGATTTATTGAACCTGTCACAGAGCTGAATCCTCTGTGAGTTTGACTCTCTGCTAGCCTAGTGTGATTAATCTGTCTGACTGAACCAGACTAGCACTTAGCCACATGATGTAAGAGTTATATGATATGTTCACACTGCAGATGTCATCAGTGGAAAGAGGAGGAGTGTGAGTGCCTCATGCCTTTTATAGTGGGAAACCATCCCCATTGGGGCCTCACGGTAGCATGGTGGTTAGCATCAATGCTTCACAGCTCCAGGGTCCCAGGTTCTATTCTCGGCTGGGTCACTGTCTGTGTGGAGTCTGCACGTCCTCCCCATGGTGTGCATGAGTTTCCTCCGGGTGCTCCGGTTTCCTCCCACAGTCCAAAGATGTGCGGGTTAGGTGGATTGGCCATGCTAAATTGCCCGTAGTGTAAGGTTAATGGGGGGATTGTTGGGTTATGGGTATACGGGTTACGTGGGTTTAAGTAGGGTGATCATTGCTCGGCACAACATCGAGGGGCCGAAGGGCCTGTTCTGTGCTGTACTGTTCTATGTTAAGTGTTCTGCCTGCTGATTGGTTATGTCCTGTTCTCTGTATTCATTAGCTGCCTGTTTGTATCTCATAATGTGCAAGTCTGCATATCATGACACACCCTATCTCCATAACCTCACCTAGCCTGCACATCATTTGGACACAAAAACAATTTTTTAGCATGGCCAATCCGTCTTACCTCCCTGGAACCACACCTAAGCACGACTATCCACTTATAACCATCTGCCAATGATCGAATGTGCCCCCACTTATATTGGAGTGCCTTGTCACATGACCACTGTCTTGCGACCGTATGGGGTGTCTGTACCACCACCTGCTGGTTGGAGGTCGCACCACCAGTCATCTCTGGGCAGCGCGGTAGCACAAATGGATAGCACTGTGGCTTCACAGCGCCAGGGTACCAGGTTCGATACCACTCTGGGTCACTGTCTGTGCAGAGTGATGCACGATCAATAACTACTGAAATGAGGATGTAGTCCAAATTGAAGGTGTTAATCAACAAGATGTTTCCCCAGCAGCTCGAGTACAGAAAGAAGGCTTGCTGCTGGGAAACACGGGTTCTTATACCCCGCCTCACTGGGCGGAGCTACCTTACGTTCCGACCAATGAAATGCAAACACTTGGGCCAATGAGCAGCGAGCTTTTTCCACCAATGGTAGCTCACACTCCCAGGTACCGTAGTACCTCTAGTCATACTACCACATTCACCCCTTGTTGAGAAAGGAACCGGGGGAGGGGGGAGAAGACTGTTCGGGCGTCCAGCTATGACTGGTAGTTCGGTGCGGGTGGGATAATATACTGGTAGTATGACTAGTGATATGGGACTATACCCCTCTCAAACGGCAGATGCCCACTGGCCCGTAACTATGTACAGAGTCAGGAATTGTGTTATCAACATGGCAACTATTTACAGAGACAGGAAAAAAAATCCATTAAGAGTTCACATCGACTCGATGAGACGATCGGTGGCCTTGGACGTCCTCTGCGACCGACGGAGCTTCGGCGGAGATCTTGATGGAGATGCGGGCATCCATGACTCCGGGAGCGATGATCCGGTCCTTGTGGAGGTTTCAACACCACTAGACGGCACTGGTGAAGGCCAGGCCGGGGGTGGGGGGGGGGGGGGGGGCGTCTAGTTCTACAGGCTGCGCAGGTGAGGGGGTTGGCGGGCCAGGGAGCGGGGGGGAGAGTGCCAGCAGGGTGCAGTTGCGGTTGGGGGGGTCCCGCCATAGCCTGTGGGGGGGTGGGTGGGGCTGGTGCCGGGGGCGATGGCGGGGATCCGGCGGGTCCAGGTCCTGTAGAGAGACCATGTCTTGTCGGCCGTCGGGATACTCCACATACGCATATTGCGGGTTAGCGTGGAGCAGCTGGACCCTCTGCGCCCACACGTGCTTCCGGAGCAGGATGGGCCCGGGGGCTGCCAGCCAGGTCGGGAGCGGGCTCCCTAAGGAAGACTTCCTGGGGAAGACAAGAAGGCGCTCGTGAGGAGTTTGATTAGTAGAAGTGCAGAGTAGAGACCGGACGGAGTGGAGGGTGTCTGGGAGGACCTTCTGCCAGCGGGAGACTGGGAGATTTCTGGACCGTAGGGCCAGTAGAACGGTTTTGCAGACTGTACCGTTCTCTCTCTTGACCTGTCTGTTACCCCGGGGGTTATAACTGGTCGTCCTGCTTGTCGTCCTGCTTGAGGCAATGCCCTTCCTTCACTCATGAAGGAGGACCCCCTATCACTGTGTATGTAGGCGGGGAATCCGAACAGGGAGAAGATGGTGTGTAGGGCTTTGATAATGGTGGTTGTGGTCATGTCGGGGCAGGGGATGGCGAACGGGAAATGAGAATCACGTTGAGGAAGTACGTGTTGCGGTTGGTAGAGGGGAGGGAACCTTTGAAGTCCATGCTGAGGCATTCAAAGGGACGAGAAGCCTTTATCAGATGTGCTTTTCCGGGGCGGTAGAAGTGCGGCTTGCACTCCGCGCAGATGTGGCAGTTTCTGGTGACTGTCCTGACCTCCTCGATGGAGTAGGGCAGGTTGCGGGTCTTCACGAAATGGAAGAAGCGGGTGACCCCCGGGTGGCAGAGATCCTCGTGGAGGGCTCGGAGGCGGTCCACTTGTGCGTTGGCACAGGTGCCGCGGGACAGGGCATAGGGAGGCTCGTTTAGCTTCCCAGGACGATACAAGATGTCATAGTTGTGGGTGGATAACTCGATCCTCCACCGCAAGATCTTGTTGTTTTTTATCTTGCCCCGCTGTGCATTGTCGAACATGAAGGCCACCGACCGTTGGTCTGTGAGGAGGGTAAACCTCCTGCTGGCCAGGTAATGCCTCCAATGCTGCACAGCTTCTACTATGGCCTGTGCTTCCTTCTCGACCGAGGAATGGCGGATTTCAGAAGCATGGAGGATGCGCGAGAAGAAGGCCACGGGCCAGCCCGCTTGGTTGAGGGTGGCTGCCAGAGCTACGTCAGAAGCGTCACTCTCGACCTGGAAGGGGAGGGACTCGTCGATGGCGCACATCGTGGCCTTTGCAATATCCGCTTTGATGCGGCTGAAGGCCTGGCAGGCCTCCGTCGACAGGGGGAAAGTGGTCGTTTGTATGAGGGGACGGGCTTTGTCGGCGTAGTTGGGGACCCACTGAGCGTAATAAGAAAAAAACATGAGGCAGCGCTTCAGGGCCTTGGGGCAGTGAGGGAGGGGGGAGCTCCACCAGGAGGCGCATGCGTTCCGGGTTGGGGCCTATCACTCCATTTCGCACTACGTAGCCGAGGATGGCTAGGTGGTCGGTGCTGAACACGCATTTTTCTTTGTTATAAGTCAAATTCAGGAGTTTTGCGGTTTGGAGGAATTTGCGGAGGTTGGCGTCATGGTCCTGCTGATCGTGGCCGCAGATGGTGACATTATCGAGATACGGGAAAGTTGCCTGTAAACCGTATCAGTCGACCATTCGGTCCATCTCAAGTTGGAAGACCGAGACCCCGTTTGTGACACCGAAGGGAACCCTTAAAAAGTGGTAGAGCGCCCATCCGCCTCAAACACAGTGTACTTGCGATCGCTCGCGCGGATGGGGAGCTGGTGGTAGGCGGACTTCAGGTCTACTGTGGAGAAGACCTTGTACTGCGCGATCCTGTTGACCAGGTCAGATATACGGGGGAGAGGATACGCGTCCAGCTGCGTAAACCTGTTGATGGTCTGACTGTAGTCTATGACCATCCTATCCTTCTGCCCTGTCTTTACCACCAGAACTTGTGCTTGCCAGGGACTGTTACTAGCCTCGATGACCCCTTCCTTCAGAAGCCGTTGGACCTCGGACCTGATGAAGACCCGGTCCTGGGCATTGTATCATCTGCTCCTGGTGGCGACGGGTTTGCAATCCAGGGTGAGGTTTTCAAACAAGAACGGGGGATCGACTTTGAGGGTTGCGAGGCTGCAGACAGTGAGGGGAGGCATAGGGCCGCCGAATGTAAATGTTAGGCTTTGGAGGTTACACTGGAAGTCTAACCCCAGGAGTGTAGCCACGCAGAGGTGGGGGAGGACGTAGAGCCTGTAATCTTTAAACTCCCTCCCCTGGACCGTGAGGTCCGCTAAACAATACCCCTTGATCTCAACCGAATGGGAGCCAGAGGCCAGGGAGATTTTTTGCTTAACGGGATGGACAGGAAGAGAGCAGCATCTTCCAGTGACAGGGTGTATGAAACTCTCCATGCTCCCGGAATCCAGCAGGCAGAACGTTTCGTGCCCGTTGAGCAGGATCTTCGTCGTTGCCATAGATAGGGTGCGGGGTCGAGACTGGTCCAAGGTGACTGATGCGAGTCGTGGCAGAAGATCGGAGTCGTCATTGACCGGTTTGGAGTCACCCGCGCCGGGGACCTCGGAGCCGATCCAAGATGGCGGCGCCCACTGTTCGCACATGGCGGGGGATGGGCAAAATGACGGCGCCCGTCCCCCACACGTGGCGTCGGGAAAACAAGATGGTAGCGCCCAGAGGCCGCAAGTGGCATTGGGGGATGGGGACGGAGAAGATCGCGGGCAGCATGGGGCCCTCGGAGAGAGACGGGGTGGCATCCCACAGTCGCTGCCCGGGACCGCAGCAACCGCCTTGGCCTGGCAAACCGACAGAAAGTGCCCCTTTTTACCGCAGCCCTTGCACGTTGCCGATCGAGCTGGGCAACGCTGTCGGGGGTGTTTTGCCTGTCCACAAAAATTGCAACGGGGCCCAGTGGGGTTTCCAGGGCGTCTTGCAGCGCAGGCCTGAGGCGATTCCGAGTCCGTAGGGGAAGGGGAAGCTGAATTCCACGCTGCCCAGGGGGCTGCCGCGTGGTCGGGGGCATATGAACGGGCGTTTCTGTACGCAACATCTAGAGAGTTCACGAGGGCCTGTGCCTCCGTGAGGCTCAAAGTTTCCTTCTCTAACAGTCTCTGGCGGATTTGTGGGGACTGCATACCCGCAACAAAGGCGTCTCGGATTAACAGTTGAGTGTGCTCATTAGCAGAAACTTGCGGGCCGCTGCAGTTCCTCCCCAGTACAAGGAGCGCACGCTAAAAATCGTCTAATGACTCACCAGGGATCTGCTGCCTCGTAGCCAGAAAGTGCCGAGCGTAGACGTGATTCACGGATCGGATGAAGTGGCCTTTAAGCAGTTCCACGGTGGAGTCGTAGTTGGTTGTGTCCTCGATGAGCGTGTAGAAGGCGGTGCCGAAGCACGAGTGGAGGATGTGCAGCTTCTGCTCCCTCGTCGGTACGTTTTCCGCCATGCTGAGATAGCTATTAAAACAAGCTAGCCAATGCCTGAACGTAGCTGCTGCGTTAGCTGCGTGGGGGTTGAGTCGTAGACACTCCGGCTTGATGCGGAGCTCCATCCTTTAAAATCTTGTTGATTAAATTGATGCGCGATCGATAACTACTGAAACGAGGATGTAGTCCGAATTGAAGGCTTTAATCAACAAGATGTTTCCCCAGCAGCTCAAGTACAGAGAAAAAAGGCTGGCTGCTGGGAAACACGGGTTCTCATACCTCGCCTCACTGGGCGGAGCTACCTTACGTTCCGACTAATGAAATGCAAACACTTGGGCCAATGAGCAGCGAGCTTTCTCCACCAATGGTAGCTCACACTCCCAGGTACCGTAGTACCTCTAGTCATACTACCACATTCACCCCTTGTTGAGAAGGGAACGGGGGGTGGGGGAGACTGCTTGGGCGTCCAGCCATGACTGGTAGTCCGGTGCAGGTGGGATAATATACTGGTAGTATGACTAGTGATATGGGATTAGCTGTGTGGGGGCCCAGAGTCTGCACGTTCTCCCCGTGTCTGCGTGGGTTTCCTCCGGGTGATCTGGTTTCCTCCCACAGTGCAAAGACGTGCAGGTTAGGTGGATTGCCCATGATAAATTGCCCTTAATGACCAAAAAGGTTCAGAGGGGACATTGGGTTATGGGGATAGGGTGGAAGGGAGGGCTTAAGTGGGTTGGTGCAGAATCGTCAGGCCGAATGGCCTCTTTCTGCACTGTATGTTCTATGAATGTCTAATATTGCTTACAGGCATATCACCTCTGTGCTGTGAGGCAGCAGTGCTAACATGCTGTCAGACCTGCTGAGGTTATCCAACATTTTCTGCTGTGATAAAAATATTCACAATGGTGGCGGGATGATGTTTGGTTGACAGTCGAACATTATCCAATTAGGTAATGAGCCTTTTTTTTGGTGTTAGAGTAGCGGTGGGCCAGATGTATTGGCCGACTGATGCCTGCATTAGGGGGATGAAATGAAACCTCCAGGACAGGAATACATTTACCGTAATCAGTTGAGGAATCTTGTTAAAGATTAATTCTCACCCCTTGACTGCAGCAGTAACCAATTGGCCAGGTCCTTCCGTGCTTGGTGGGCACCGGAGGGGTTGGACTGTTTCGTCGACCCTAGTATTCACGTTTTGATTTGATGTTTTTTAGTTTCCGTTCCTCTTTATTCTTTTTGAGCTGTGCTCCGTGTGTCTTTTTGAGCGGTCCCTTTAATTTATCCCTCCGATAATTTCTGTTCTTCTATTTAGTTGATTGAGCCCTAAAATAGTGACCTGGAAGGACAAACATTGAGAGTTCATTTATCAATGAAACCTGAAAGGAGATTACTGGTTCCTGCGGGATTTTAATCTGGTTTATACCCCAACTGTGGGATGAATATTTCAGTTGGTTTTAATGAAATGGGTTTGTTTGTGTTGGATGATGTTTATTTGTCTCTGGCTGAGGTGTTAGTTTAACCCTGACTCTCTCACACACAGATGATCACCGGTATTACCAGGTCTATGTGGTTCAGGACGGCAGTCCGGACAAACAGTTCGATCTGGAAGAGGACGGCGATGAGGTTTTCTACATGGATTTCAACCTGAAGAAGGAGGTGGCGCGGATCCCCGAGTTTAAAAACCAGGTCATGCAGGGAGGAGAGGCTGGGATCTCAGCCAATATCGCCATCCTGAAACAGAATTTAAAAGTTTGGGGGAACCTGTCGCACTGGAGCCCGGGGCCAAGAGGTAAGTGACCGGGTTCACCCCCCTCCCTCCCCCGGGTCTGGAGCGGAGTCAGAGTGAGACCATCGGGAGGCCGAGGCCTGGGGCTGGAGTGAATGACTGAACGGGGTCCGGAGTGACTGACTGACCGGGGGCCGGAGTGACTGACTGACCGGGAGGCCGAGGCCTGGGGCTGGAGTGACTGACTGACCGGGGCTGGAGTGACTGACTGACCGGGGGCTGGAGTGACTGACTGACCGGGGTCCGGAGTGACTGACTGACCGGGGTCCGGAGTGACTGACTGACCAGGGGCTGGAGTGACTGACTGACCGGGGGCCGGAGTGACTGACTGACCGGGGTCCGGAGTGACTGACTGACCGGGCCGGGGTCCGGAGTGACTGACTGACCGGGGGCCGGAGTGACTGACTGACCGGGGCTGGAGTGACTGACTGACTGACCGGGGGCCGGAGTGACTGACTGACCGGGGGCCGGAGTGACTGACTGACCGGGGTCCGGAGTGACTGACTGACCGGGGACCGGAGTGACTGACTGACCAGGGGCTGGAGTGACTGACTGACCGGGGGCCGGAGTGACTGACTGACCGGGGTCCGGAGTGACTGACTGACCGGGCCGGGGTCCGGAGTGACTGACTGACCGGGGGCCGGAGTGACTGACTGACCGGGGGCCGGAGTGACTGACTGACCGGGGCTGGAGTGACTGACTGACTGACCGGGGGCCGGAGTGACTGACTGACCGGGGGCCGGAGTGACTGACTGACCGGGGGCCGGAGTGACTGACTGACCGGGGCCGGAGTGACTGACTGACCGGGGGCCGGAGTGACTGACTGACCGGGGGCCGGAGTGACTGACTGACCGGGGGCCGGAGTGACTGACTGACCGGGGGCCGGAGTGACTGACTGACCGGGGGCCGGAGTGACTGACTGACCGGGGTCCGGAGTGACTGACTGATCGGGGTCTGGAGTGACTGACTGACCGGGGGCCGGAGTGACTGACTGACCGGGGGCTGGAGTGACTGACTGACCGGGCCGGGGTCCGGAGTGACTGACTGACCGGGGGCTGGAGTGACTGACTGACCGGGGGCCGGAGTGACTGACTGACCGGGGGCCGGAGTGACTGACTGACCGGGGGCCGGAGTGACTGACCGGGGGCCGGAGTGACTGACTGACCGGGGGCCGGAGTGACTGACTGACCGGGGGCCGGAGTGACTGACTGACCGGGAGCCGGAGTGACTGACTGACCGGGGGCCGGAGTGACTGACTGACCGGGGGCCGGAGTGACTGACTGACCGGGGGCCGGATTGACTGTCTGACCGGGGGCCGGAGTGACTGACTGACCGGGGTCCGGAGTGACTGACTGACCGGGGTCTGGAGTGACTGACTGACCGGGCCGGGGTCCGGAGTGACTGACTGACCGGGGGCTGGAGTGACTGACTGACCGGGGGCCGGAGTGACTGACTGACCGGGGTCCGGAGTGACTGACTGACCGGGCCGGGGTCCGGAGTGACTGACTGACCGGGGGCCGGAGTGACTGACTGACCGGGGGCCGGAGTGACTGACTGACCGGGCTGGAGTGACTGACTGACTGACCGGGGGCCGGAGTGACTGACTGACCGGGGGCCGGAGTGACTGACTGACCGGGGGCCGGAGTGACTGACTGACCGGGGCCGAGTGACGACGGCCCGGGGCCGGAGTGGACTGACTGACCGGGGGCCGGAGTGACTGACTGACCGGGGGCCGGAGTGACTGACTGACCGGGGGCCGAGTGACTGACTGACCGGGGGCCGGAGTGACTGACTGACCGGGGGCCGGAGTGACTGACTGACCGGGGGCCGGAGTGACTGACTACCGGGGGCCGGAGTGATCTGACTGACCGTGGGCCGGAGTGACTGACTGACCGGGGGCCGGAGTGACTGACTGACCGGGGGCCGGAGTGACTGACTGACCGGGGCCGGAGTGACTGACTGACCGGGGGCCGGAGTGACTGACTGACCGGAGGGCCGGAGTGATGACTGACCGGGGGCCGGAGTGACTGACTGACCGGGGGCCGGAGTGACTGACGGGGGCCGGAGTGACTGACTGACCGGGGGCCGGAGTGACTGACTGACCGGGGCCGGAGTGACTGACTGACCGGGGGCCGGAGTGACTGACTGACCGGGAGCCGGAGTGACTGACTGACCGGGGGCCGGAGTGACTGACTGACCGGGGGCCGGAGTGACTGACTGACCGGGGGCCGGATTGACTGACTGACCGGGGGCCGGAGTGACTGACTGACCGGGGTCCGGAGTGACTGACTGACCGGGGTCTGGAGTGACTGACTGACCGGGCCGGGGTCCGGAGTGACTGACTGACCGGGGGCTGGAGTGACTGACTGACCGGGGGCCGGAGTGACTGACTGACCGGGGTCCGGAGTGACTGACTGACCGGGGTCCGGAGTGACTGACTGACCGGGGGCCGGAGTGACTGACTGACCGGGGGCCGGAGTGACTGACTGACCGGGGCTGGAGTGACTGACTGACTGGCCGGGGGCCGGAGTGACTGACTGACCGGGGGCCGGAGTGACTGACTGACCGGGGGCCGGAGTGACTGACTGACCGGGGGCCGGAGTGACTGACTGACCGGGGGCCGGAGTGACTGACTGACCGGGGGCCGGAGTGACTGACTGACCGGGGGCCGGAGTGACTGACTGACCGGGGGCCGGAGTGACTGACTGACCGGGGGCCGGAGTGACTGACTGACCGGGGGCCGGAGTGACTGACTGACCGGGGGCCGGAGTGACTGACTGACCGGGGGCCGGAGTGACTGACTGACCGGGGGCCGAGTGACGGACTGACCGCGGGCCGGAGTGACGGACTGACCGGGGGCCGGAGTGACTGACTGACCGGGGGCCGGAGTGACTGACTGACCGGGGTCCGGAGTGACTGACTGACCGGGCCGGGGTCCCGGAGTGACTGACTGACCGGGGGCTGGAGTGACTGACTGACTGGGGCCGGAGTGACTGACTGACCGGGGTCCGGAGTGACTGACTGACCGGGCCGGGGTCCGGAGTGACTGACCGGGGTCCGGAGTGACTGACTGACCGGGGGCCGGAGTGACTGACTGACCGGGGCTGGAGTGACTGACTGACTGACCGGGGGCTGGAGTGACTGACTGACCGGGGGCCGGAGTGCCTGACTGACCGGGGGCCGGAGTGACTGACTGACCGGGGGGCCGGAGTGACTGACTGACCGGGGGCCGGAGTGACTGACTGACCGGGGTCCTGGAGTGACTGACTGATCGGGGTCTGGAGTGACTGACTGACCGGTGGGCCGTATGACTGACTGACCGGGGGCTGGGAGTGACTGACTGACCGGCCGGGGTCCGGAGTGACGTGACTGACCGGGGGCTGGAGTGACTGACTGACCGGGGCCGGAGTGACTGACTGACCGGGGGGCCGGGGGAGTGACTGACTGACCGGGGGCCGGAGTGACTGACCTGGGGGCCGGAGTGACTGACTGACCGGGGGCCGGAGTGACTGACTGACCGGGGGCCGGAGTGACTGACTGACCGGGCGCCGGAGTGACTGACTGACCGGGGGCCGGAGTGACTGACTGACCGGGGCCGGAGTGACTGACTGACCGGGGGCCGGATTGACTGACTGACCGGGGGCCGGAGTGACTGACTGACCGGGGTCCGGAGTGACTGACTGACCGGGGTCTGGAGTGACTGACTGACCGGGCCGGGGTCCGGAGTGACTGACTGACCGGGGGCTGGAGTGACTGACTGACCGGGGGCCGGAGTGACTGACTGACCGGGGTCCGGAGTGACTGACTGACCGGGCCGGGGTCCGGGGTGACTGACTGACCGGGGGCCGGAGTGACTGACTGACCGGGGGCCGGAGTGACTGACTGACCGGGGCTGGAGTGACTGACTGACTGACCGGGGGCCGGAGTGACTGACTGACCGGGGGCCGGAGTGACTGACTGACCGGGGGCCGGAGTGACTGACTGACCGGGGGCCGGAGTGACTGACTGACCGGGGGCCGGAGTGACTGACTGACCGGGGTCCGGAGTGACTGACTGACCGGGGGCCGGAGTGACTGACTGACCGGGGGCCGGAGTGACTGACTGACCGGGGGCCGGAGTGACTGACTGACCGGGGGCCGGAGTGACTGACTGACCGGGGGCCGGAGTGACTGACTGACTGACCGGGGGCCGGAGTGACTGACTGACTGACCGGGGGACAGAGTGACTGACTGGCTGAGCGGGGGACGGAGTGACTGACTGGCTGACCGGGGGACGGAGTGACTCGCTGACCGGGGTCTGGGTCCGATTTGTTAGGCAGGTTGGTTCAATGTGGACTGCACTCAATGCATGGAAGCTAGAAACAGACGTCTAACACTGGAGAAGATCCAACACTGTTTTATTCAACTATAGAACTGCTATACATATTCAGCTGTGGGTCGACACTATACTGATCTGACTGGTGACCTTGTAGTAGCCTGACCAGACTTACTAGCTACCACATGGTGTTTGCACTGGCTAGCTCGTGGACTCTGACTGTCTTGGTGGTTGGGTCCAGAGAGAGCAGGAAACCTAGTGCAATCTGGCTTTATAGTGGTACTGTCCTATCTGGTGATTGGCTGCCCTGTGTTGAATGCTTACTGGTCATCCTGTGTGTCAATCACTGCCTGTCTGCATCTCATTATATACATGAGTGGATATTATGACGTCTCCCCTTTTTTTTAGTTAAATAAATACTAAGGTATGTATGCGTATGTTATATATATATATGTATGTATGTACCTGACTACAAATGGTGCTTGAACAAACGTGTATATACATGGGAAGGTGTCGAAAGTGCAGATACATGGCAAACAAAGCAATAGCTACAGAGGTTAAATCGATGAATTCAGTCACAAAATGTGCAAAAGTTCAGTCTCCAGATTTAGTCTTTGTGGTGGGCGACGAATTCTTGTTGATCATCAAAGAGGTGGATCAGGAGCCGCCTGCACGTGGAGAGGTGGGATTGCAGCGATCGCGATGGTCGCGTGGGCCCGGCAGGATTGCTGGTAGCTCGGTGGCCTCATGGTAGGGTACGTCCAGAGGAAGCATTATAGGCGGCGGAGCACTGCGGTCAGGTAGTGGGAGTGGAACTCTTCGCTGTGCCCGTCTGTTGCGCTGTAGCAGGGAGCCATCAGCCATGCAGACAAGGAAAGATCTTGGGGCCACTTGTTTGATAACATCAGCTGTGGCTGACCAGCCGCCCTCAGGCAACTGGACCGAACATGATCAGTTGGGACCAGTTCGGGTAGATCCGTGGCATGAGCATCATATGTGACCTTCTGTTGGGCCTGGGACTGCTGCATTTTTTCTAAGACTGTGAGGTGGTCAATGTCTGGAACATGGATGGCTCGAACTGTGGTCCTCCATTACCAGCCTCACCGGACAGGCGCTGGAATGTGGCGACTAGGGGCTTTTCACAGTAACTTCATTGAAGCCTACTCGTGACAATAAGCGATTTTCGTTTCATTTCAGAGTGCGATTCATGAGCATCTGCGCTGGAGACAACCAGTGGACAGTAGGGTTGCCCTGTACCCCATCATTGCCAGGTTGAAGTTGGAGCCCGAGTCTCACCACTTCTGGGTCACTGGAGAAGTAGTCGACCAGGAGTACATAGTCACGCCCCTTGGCGTGGAAAAGGTCGACACCTACTTTGGACCACGGAGAGGTCACGATCTCGTGCTGTTGCAGTGTTTCCTTGGGTTGAGTCTTCTGACAGGTAGGGCAGTTGAGGACCGTGTTGGCAATGTCCTGGCTCATGCCCAGCCAATAAACTGCCTCGGCATTTCTCGACCCCAAGGTGACCCTCATGGAGTTGACCCAGCACCATAGCCTGCATACTCTGAGGAATTACGATCCTGTCGAGTTTCAGAAGGATTCCCTCCACCACCGTCAGGTCATCTTTTCCATTTAAAGAATTGGGGACATTGTCCCTTCTGCCAGCCATGGGTAAGGTGCTGCATCACACGCTGCAGTAGAGGATCCTTGGCCGTTTCCTCACGAATCTGGACCACCCGTTCGTCAGAGGCTGGGAGGTTGGTGGCACACAATTGCACTTGTGCTTCTATGTGGCAGATAGAACATAGAACAGTACAGCACAGAACAGGTCCTTCGCCCCTCGATGTTGTGCCGAGCAATGATCACCCTACTTAAACCCACGTAACCCGTATACCCGTAACCCAACAATCCCCCCATTAACCTTACACTACGGGCAATTTAGCATGGCCAATCCACCTAACCCGCACATCTTTGGACTGTGGGAGGAAACCGGAGCACCCGGAGGAAACCCACGCACACACGGGGAGGACGTGCAGACTCCACACAGACAATGACCCAGCCGGGAATCGAACCTGGGACCCTGGAGCTGTGAAGCATTGATGCTAACCACCATGCTACCGTGAGGCCCCTAATGAAGTCACCTTGTTCACACGGTGGACCTGGATAGGGCATCTGCAATAATCAGCTCTTTGCCTGTCGTGTAGACAAGTTCGAAGTCATAGCGGCGGAGTCGAAGAATAATTCGCTGTAACCAAGGTGTCATGTCATTTAAATCCTTCTGGATTATGTGGACTAGAGGCCTGTGGTCCGTTTCCACCGTGAATTTCGGCAGGCCGTAGACGTAGTCATGAAACTTGACTATTCCTGTCAGGAGACCCAGACACTCCTCCTCAATCTGAGCGTACCGTTGCTCAGTGGGCGTCATGGCCCTGGAGGCATACGCCACTGGAGCCCAGGATGAGGAGTCATCTCCTTGGAGGAGCACCGGCCCAATGCTGTCCTGGCTTGCATCAGTAGATATCTTGGTTTCCTTGGTTGGGTTGAAGAGCGCTAGAACTGGGGCTGTGGTGAGCTTTGCCTTCAGCTCACGCCATTCCTCTTCATGCGTGGGCAGCCACTGGAATTCCGTCGACTTCTTGACGAGATGGCGGAGGGCCGTGGTGTGGGATGCCATATTGGGAATGAATTTCCCGAGAAAGTTGACCATCCCGAGGAAGCGGAGGACCGCCTTCTTGTCCTCCGGGGTCTTCATGGCTTTGATCGCCGAGACCTTGTTGGCATCTGGCTGCACGCCCTGCTGCGAGATGTGGTCACCTAGAAACTTAATATCCGATTGACCGAATGAGCACTTGGCCCTGTTGAGCTGGAGACCATGTTCATGAAATCTCTGGAAGACCTGCTTGAGGCGAGTGATGTGTTCCTGGGGCGTTGTAGACCAGATAATCACGACGTCCACGTATACTCGCACCCCCTCTATGCCCTCCATCATCTGCTCCATGACGCGGTGAAACACTTCGGGGGCAGATATGATACCAAAAGGCATCCAGTTGTAGCCGTGGCGACCGAACGGGGTGTTGAACGTGCACAGCTTGCAACTGGACGCGTCCAGCTGTATTTGGCAAAAGTCCCGGGAGGCGTCCCAGCTTAGTGAAGAATTTGGCATGAGCCATCTCACTGGTCAACTCTTCACGTTTCGGGATCGGGTAATGCTCCCGCATGATGTTGCGGTTTAGATCCTCAGGGTCAATGCAAATGTGAAGCTCCCCTGACGGCTTCTTAACACAGACTATGGAGCTGACCCAGTCTGTTGGCTCTGTGACCTTCGATATGATGCCCTGCTCTTGGAGGTCCTGTAGTTGCTTTTTCAGATGATCATTGAGGGGTGCCAGCACCCGGCCTGGTGCATGAATTACAGGGGTGGTGTTCGGCTTGAGCAGGATTTTATATTGGTACGGGAGCGTGCTGATTCCATCGAATATGCTGTGGTACTGCATGATAACGTCTATTTCGGCTTGCAAGTTTCCATCAGGCGAGGCCGTTGGCGGTGACGATGACATGGTGTGGACTCACTGAACCACATTCAGGAGCTTGCAGGCGCGAGCACCTAGCAGGTACGCCCTGTCAGGCCTGACGATTTCAAACCGTAATGTTGCCTTGATCGCCTTGTTGGATACCCCTAGTTGACACGAGTCACTGGCAGCTATGGCATTGCCATTGTAGTCAAGGAGCTGGCAGGCCGGTGGAAGAATGCTTCGTCTGGCGTGGATGGTATCGAGATGGGATTGTGAGATGAGGTTCGCAGATGCGCCGGTGTCCAGTTTAAATTGGATGCGAGCCTTGTTAACTGTGAGGACAGCACACCACTCGTCGTCGGGATCCACACTGAGGATCGAGTGGTGTTGCGCAAGTGTGGTGGAGGCCAGCTCATGTGTGGTTATGATGCCCACCCGATATGGAGACTTGAGGCACTCAGTATCAGGGTCAGTTGGGCTGTTGGGATCGGAATCTGGCATGTATTGTATTGAGCGGACACTTCTGCGCCAGAGCCGGGATGGCTGGCTGCTGAGCGGTGGAGCAGATCTCCAAAGGGCTGCGTAGTGGCCAATCTTGCCACACTGGAGACACCAGCGTCCTGTTGCCGGACATTGCCGCTTTAAGTGGGCGGAGTCACCATTCAGACACGTCAGCGCGTTCCGTACGACATCGCGCATGCGCAGTGCGGTTGGTCAATGTACGCACCTGCGCATTCGGGTTGTCGGCCTCGTCATCCACTCGGTCGTGGCGCGCATACGCAGGGACCCGGGAAAAGGGCGCGAAACGGCCACTCTCCTTGATGCGCAGGCCCTCCATTCGTGCGATGGCCTGCACCCTTTCTGCCTCATGGGAGGCCAGCTTTGCAATCTCTGCCGCCCTGACGTGGGAGTAACGATTCTTGGCATGCTCATGGACAGCGCATGTCTCGATAACGACAGAGAGGGTCAACTGTTTGATTTTCAGGAGCTGCTGCCGGCGGGAGTCAGAGTGGACCCCGAAAATGATCTGATCCCGGATCATGGAATCAGCCGTCGAGTCATAGTTACATGACTGCGCTAGGATGCGGAGATGGGTCAAGAAGGACTGAAAAGGTTCATCCTTACCCTGAAGCCTCTGCTGGAAAACGTACCATTCAAAGCTCTCATTCACCTCAATGTCGCAGTGGCTGTCGAACTTCAGCAGGACTGTTTTGAATTTTGTTTTGTCTTTGCCGTCAGCGAACGTAAGGGAGTTGTAGATGTGGATGGCGTGGTCCCCCGCGGTGGAGATAAATAGCGCGATCTTCCTGGGATCCGATGCTGCTTCGAGGTGGGAGGCCTCGATGTACAAGAGGAACTTTTGCTTGAAGATTTCCCAATTGGTGCCGAGGTTGCCAGAGCTGCGGAAGAGGCTGGATGTTTTCCATTTCGCTGAATGGCTGCTTGCTGGTCAATGCTGATTTGCTCAAGGTAGGTCCGTCAAGATCAGTATGCCTCTGGTACCATGATGTGTAGGCAGGATGGTTCGATGTGGATGCAGGAAAGTTAGAAACAGACGTCGAACACAGGAGAAGATCCAATACTGTTTTATTCAACGATAGAACTGATAAACATATTCAGCTGTGGGTCAACACTATACTGATCTGACTGGTGACCTTGTAGTAGCCTGACCAGACTTACTAGCTACTGCATGGTGTTTTGCTAGCTCGTGGACTCTGACTGTCTCGGTGGCTGGGTCCAGAGAGAGCGGGAAACCCAGTGCCCTCTGGCTTTATAGTGGTAGTGTCCTGTCTGGTGATTGGCTGCCCTGTGTTGTGTGCTTACTGGTCATTCTGTGTGTCAATCACTGCCTGTCTGCATCTCATTATATACATGAGTGGATATTATGACAGTGACTCACTGACCGGGGTCCGGAGTGACTCACTGACCGGGGTCCGGAGTGACTCACTGACCGGGGTCCGGAGTGACTCACTGACCGGGGTCCGGAGTGACTCACTGACCGGGGTCCGGAGTGACTCACTGACCGGGGTCCGGAGTGACTCACTGACCGGGGTCCGGAGTGACTCACTGAACGGGGTCCGGAGTGACTCACTGATCGGGGTCCGGAGTGACTCACTGACTGGGGGATGGAGTGACTCACTGGGGGATGGAGTGACTCACTGACTGGGGGATGGAGTGACTCACTGACTGGGGGATGAAGTGACTCACTGACTGGGGGATGGAGTGACTCACTGACTGGGGATGGAGTGACTCCCTGATCGGGGTCCGGAGTGACTCCCTGATCGGGGTCCGGAGTGACTCCCTGATCGTGGTCCGGAGTGACTCCCTGATCGGGGTCCGGAGTGACTCCCTGATCGGGGTCCGGAGTGACTCCCTGATCGGGGTCCGGAGTGACTCACTGATCGGGGTCCCGAGTGACTGACTGACCGGGGGGTGGAGTCACTCGCTGCCGATGTCAATAATTTGCCCTCGACTCCATGGGCTTGCACCTTAGTTAATACTCTCTTGTCTGGGGCTTTTTTAAATGGCTGGAAGTCCGTATAAATAACATCCTTAGACATTCCCAAGTCCACTACCTTAGCCACCTCTTCAAAAAATTCAATAAGATTAATCAGGAATGACCCTCCCTTCACAAATCCATGCTGGCTCTCCATGATTAACCAACATTCTTCAAGGTGCTCAGTTACCTCATTCTTGATTGTAGACTCCAGCAATTTCCCCATCACAGATGTCTGGTTAAACTGTCTGTAATTCCTGGTTTCCCCCTTTCACCCTTCTTAAAATGTCGCGTGACAGGTGCAATTTCCCAATCCAGATGAGCTACTCCTGAGTCTAGGGGACCCTGAGAGATTATAGTTTGGGTATCCATAATGTGCTCCCCTACTTCCTTTAACACCCTTGGATGGAAACAGTCAGGTCCTGGGGATTTGTCACTCTTTAGTTCCATTAATTTTCTAGTTACTGATGCTGTAGCTGTAGTTATGTTAATTGTATTAATCCTTGTCCTCTACTGACTGTTCTAAGATTTGGTAAATTATTCACCTTTTCAGCTGTAAATGCTGAGGCAGAGTATTTGTTCAACATGTTTGCAATTTCCCCATTATCACTGACAATATCATCATTTTCAGTTTTCAATGGGCCTACATTGCTCTTCACCACCTACTTTCCCTTTATATAACTTTAAAATGTCTGCTTATTGCTGGTGATGTCTCTTGCAAGTTTCCTTTCATAATTCCTTTTAATAGCTCTTATAAACTGCTTTGTGACCCTTTGCTGGTCTTTGTATTCGTTGTATTCGTCCAGATCTGTGCTGTATGGCATTTTTGTAAGCCCTTTATTTTAGTTTCACGCTGTCCCTAATCTCTGCAATTGTCTATGGCTGCTTTATTTTGTGAAGTGGAGCTTTCTTTTCTCACTCTGTATCTTGTTAAGCGTTTCTTTAAGTATTCCCCACTGATCTTCGGACTTTTGACCCATTAACAGATCTTCCCAGTCTACCGTGGACCGTCTCTGTCTCATCCGTTAAGTCAGCCTTATCCAAGTCTAAAATTCTTGGATCTGAATCGAGCTTTTCACTTTCAAACGCTACAATCATAGAATTTATCATAGAATTTACAGTGCAGAAGGAGGCCATTCGGCCCATTGAGTCTGCGGCTCTTGGAAAGAGCACCCTACCCAAGGTCGACACCTCCACCCTATCCCCATAACCCAGTAACCCCACCCAACACTAAGTTGGCCAATCCACCTAACCTACACATCTTTGGACTGTGGGAGGAAACCGGAGCACCCGGAGGAAACCCACGCACACACGGGGAGGATGTGCAGTCTCCGCACAGACAGTGACCCAGCCGGGAACCGAACCTGGGACCCTGGAACTGTGAAGCAATTGTGCTATCCACAATGCTACCGTGCTGCCCAATGAATTCAATCATGTTGTGATCACTATTTGATAAATGTTCACGCACAGTTGGCTCCTAATTAAATTGGGCTCATTGTTCATAACTAAATCTGATATTGCCTGTTCCCTTTTTGCATCGAGAACATCTTGCTGTAAGAAACCATCCTGGACATATTCCAAAAATTCACTACCTTCCTAATAGGTGTTTATCTGCCTCTTCCAATCTGTGTGTAAGTTAAAATCCCCCATTATTACTACTCTGCCTTTGCTACACACCTGCTTAATTTCTGCATTTATACAATCTGGCACCTCAGAACTGTTATGAGGTGGTCTATACACAACAACCAATACTGGTTTTAGATCCTTTTCTGTTCCTCGGTTCCACTCATATACGGCTGGATTCTCCGTTCCTGAGGCTTTGTGTAGACGCCAGTGGTGGATGTGTGTAATTTTACAGAAACATCAGCGCAACACCTATACTAATTCAGCTACTTTAAATGGGCCAACACCGTTGCCATGTGGAACGCAATCAATTCCGTGCAAAACGGTGCCGGATTCGTTAGGTCTGTGAATGGCGCTCATGGGGCTCACACGCCGCAGCCGCATTTAAACGGTCCCCTCCCCCACACACACCGTCCCAGCCAACAAGATGGCTGGAAGGAGAGCAGCGTCACGGTTAAGGGACGCTGAGCTGGACACCCTCCTGGACTCCGTGGAGGAGAGAAGGATGTCCCTGGCCCGGGAGGAAGGTCGTTGGATGCCGCCGTTCACCATGCTTGGGCACAGGAGGGAGAGGCGGTCAGCGCCATGGACAACGTCGCCCAGATTGGCATGCAGTGCCGGAAGAAACTTCATGACCTTCTAAGGACGGTCAGGATGAGTCGGCTTCGCCGTACCCCTGGCACTATCCCCGCCCAGCCCGGGAGATGGCCGAACCCTCACCCTGCCTCACATGCCAGCACCCATGCCAGCCGCCATGGCCAGGTGACCTGGCCACCTACCACCCTACCACTGGGGTGCATGCGTCAGACCGTCTAATGGTGTTCTTGTATGTGTATCTTCCCCCCCCCCCCCACCCACTCCCCGCAGGAGGAGACTGGGCACAACCACCTGGAGCGGGAGAAGACCGGAGGGAGACCAGCAGAACTGCGGCCCCTCACCGTGCCCGAGCAGATGGGCCCTGAACGAGGCTGGTGGCCCAGAGGAAAGGGATGTTGCCGGGGCGGAGTCCTGTGAAGGGCGAGCAAGTGAGACTCTGCTGAGAAGCGGTTGCCCATGACACGTATGGAGACATCACCCGCACACACCCAGCCCGCTGTCTAATCATACATGTCGTCTTGTGTCTTGCAGGACCTGTGGGAGATGGGGCCCGTCTATCCGGAGTCCCCCTCCCCGAGCCAGTGTCGGAGCTGGCGTCCCCCCAGACAGCCGAACACTGACGGGGAGAGCAGCCTGAACACCAGCCCTCCACCCGAGACTCCGGACACCCCGGAGTTCAGGTCAGAGGAGGACACGAACTTTACCGTCACTGCTGTCTCCAACACCCTCCACCATCCCAGAGACTATCACCTTGGTTGGGCACATTAGTGAAGAGGCTCCTGGGACATTATCTGGTGTGCACCACACATCACATCCGGTACAGCAGGTGGAGGTAGGAGCACCCGAGGGACCGGATGGTCGGAGGGCAGGCCGACCCCAGGAACCAGCTGTCGTCCATATGAGTCCCAGACTTCAGGAACCTCCAGTCCCAGCCACAATGGAGACCCAAGGACCACAAGAGGGGATGAAAGCCGGCATCCAGCACTGCAGGTGGAAGAGTCCATCCGTGTGCCAGCCAGGCCGACACCACACTTGCAGCGTCCGTGGTGGACGCTTTTGGCTATGGATCAGTGTATCAAAGGCCTGGGGCATTCTGTGCGGGCGGTGGCCAAGGCCTTAGGACAGGGCTGCACTCTCTCAGGCAGTGGCGCTCCATGGCTCAGTCACAGCAGACCATGGCAGGGAACGTCAACGCCATTGCCCAGGCGCTGGTCGGCCTTGCGCAGGCACTGGGTGGGGTGGCCCAGTCCCAGAGGGAGGTGGCACAGACCCACGGGTGGGTGGCATAGTCGGAGCGTGATGTGGTGCAGTCCCAGATGGAGATAGTCCACTCCCTGTGCTGCATGGCTGTGAACATGCAGACCCTGATCAAGACCAGAGCGGGCCTCCAGGACTTGCAGTGCCAGGTTTGTGGGGGGGGGGGGGGGGTTTCAGGTGATGGTTCCGCTCACACCCCTTCCAATGGAGAAGCTCGGGGGAGGGGGGGGGGGGATCGGGCACCTCGAGGGAGGAGGAGGTGCTAGGGCCCTTGCAGGTGACTCTCGCAGGGCAGGTGTCTCAACACCGCAGCACCTCGGACTCCCTCACTCCTGTCCCTGGTGCATCTGGTGGGCAGTACAGGATGGCACCATGCCACTCAGGACACCTGAGCAGCGGCCAGGCCGGGTCGCCCCAGGCGATGCGCACCAATGGGGACCCTCTTCACAGGGCAGAAGTCACAACAGGCTGTGGGTCTGTGCCACCTCCCTCTAGGACTGGGCCACCCCACTCCTGCTGTACCGTCTGGGGAACCACCTAGACGTAATGTTACGGCCCGTAAGGCCAGAAAGATAGACACCAGTTAGGTTGGCACAGGTGCAGGGCAGAGTTTAGTGAGAGGGACTAGGGCATAGACGTTACTTAACACCCTGTTAGCACCATTACAACCTGTCTCGGTGCACTGATAGGTGTGGCTGTGGGCTGGTCCAGGCTGGCCAGGAAGAGGGGAATGGGGTGGGGGTTGGCCAGTGCAGGCCCTGTGGAAGGACTATAAGACCATAAGACATAGGAGCAGAATTAGGCCACTTGGCCCATCGAGTCTGCTCCGCCATTCAATCATGGCTGATATTTTTCTTATCTCCATTCTCCTGCCTTCTCTCCATAACCCCTGATCCCCTTATTAGTAAAGAACCTATCTATCACTGTCTTAAAGACACTCAGTGATTTGGCCTCCACAGCCTTCTGTGGCAAAGAGTTCCACAGATTCACCACCCTCTGGCTGAAAAAAATCCTCCTCATCTCTGTTTTAAAGGATCGTTCCTTTAATCTGAGATGATGTCCTCTGGTTCCAGTTTTTCCTACACATGGAAACATCCTCTTCACGTCTATTCTATCCAGGCCTTGCAGTATCTAGTACGTTTCAATAAGATCCCCCCTCATCCTTCTAAACTCCAACGAGTACAGACCCAGAGTCCTCAAACGTTCCTGATACGAGAAGTTCTTCATTCCAGGGATCATTCTTGTGAACCTCCTCTGGGCCCTTTCCAAGGCCAGCACATCCTTCCTTAGATACGGGGCCCAAAACTGCTCACAATACTCTAAATAGGGTCTGACCAGAGCCTTATGCAGCCTCAGAAAACATCCCTGATCTTGTATTCTAGCCCTCTTGACATGAATGCTAACATTGCATTTGCCTTCTTAACTGCCGACTGAACCTGCACATTAACCTTAAGAGAATCGTGAACAAGGACTCCCAAGTCCCTTTGTGCTTCCGATTTCCGAAGCATTTCCCCATTCAGAAAATAGTCTATGCCTAGATTCCTCATTCCATACATAACCTCACACTTTTTTTCACCTTGTATTTCATTTGCCACTTCATTGCCTTTCTGGGACCCTTCCTGCCTCCAGTGATTCCTGAAAGATCATCACTGATGCCTCCACAATTTCCTCAGCTATCTCTTTTAGGACCTGGGGTGTAGTCCATCCGGTCCAGGTTACTTATCCACCTTCAGACCTTTTAAGTTTCCCCAGAACCTTCTCCTTGGTAATGGTCACTGCACTCCCCTCTGCCCCCTGGTGCTCTGGCATCCCACTGGTGTCTTCCACCCTGAAGACTGATGCAAAGTAACTATTCAGTTCGTCTGCCATTTGCCATTCGTTTGTCATCTGTCCAACAGGACAGTGCTCCTACCGCTGTGATTCGACAAGACCGTGTGATGGACTGGCCAGCTCACTTGCAGGGATAACCCAGGTGGAAAGTGCTACCGTGGGCATGAGTCAGACATTGTCATACCATGTGAAGCACCAGAGCTTATCGCAGAGTGGGTTGTCATCAACCTCCATCCCATGGACCAGACCTGCTGTTACTGCCAAGCCAGGCGAGCTCTGTGAGATCCCGGACAGGTCCCCACTCGGCGACTGGAAGGACCCCGTTACATAGAAGTTCAGTGCAGCCGGGAGTGGGTGTCAACCCCCCCCCCCCCCCCCCCCCCAGGTTTACCATCATCTGGCAGATATGTCATACAGTCTCTCTGCTCATCCACAGTCTCCAACCGCATGCCCAGCTTGGCATGGTCATTTCAAAAAATATTCATGAATTCTTTTGAAAACTTCCTGAAGACTCCTGATATGCTCTTCAGGTCTTGCTGACCAAACGATGATGTCGTCAACATAAACCCGAACTCCTTCTATGTTCTCGGTCACTTATTTGTTCCATCGTTCTGTGAAAAATTTCAGAAGTGGAGGTGATTCCACATTGAAACAGTACCTTCCAAAGGGTGTATTAAAAGTACAAAGAAGTTTACTGGAGTCTTCTAGTTGCCTTTGCCAAAACCCTTGAGATGCATCAATGGCATATTCTAGCATTTGCCATCTCTGCAGTGATATCATCTTTCTTCGGTATAGGATAATGTTCTCTCTTGATACTTCTATTGAGATATTTTGGATCCATACAGATTCTTATTTCACCTGTAGGTTTTTTACACTGACTAGGGAGCTTACCCTGTCAGTAGGTTGAGTAATCTTTGAGATTACACCTTGAGTTTAAAGACGTGACAATTCAGCTTTAAGTCGATCTTTAAGTGGAACAGGAACACGTCTAGGTGGATTGATGACCGATTTGGCATCCTTATTCAGTTGAATTTTGTACAATGTGCCCATACCTTGAAATACATCAGGGTATTCCTGTAAGAGTTGCTGAATATCACCTGTTAGTGCATTTGATTGACAGGTATTCATAAAAATTCTCTGTATTAGCTGCAAATCTTTGCATACTTGAGCTCCAAGTAATGATGAACGAGTATCATTGACAATCTCGAACTTTACTTGTTGTTGAATGTCTCTGTTTGTGACATTTAGGTAACACGAACCATGTGAGAAAATGGGATTGCCATTGTAACCATGCAATGAGCATTCTGGAGGTATCATTTCATAATGACTCTTTATCTTGGACAGGTCCTTGGAATTTAAGAGATTCACCAAGGCGCCGGTATCCAGTTTAAATGTAATTGGAATTGTGTTAATTACACAGTGGTCATCCATTTGTTGCTAACAATATTGACTCTTTAATCTTTCGTTGCTTGAAGATCTTCTTCATGCTCTTGATGAGGTGCCTTCATTGCTTTAAGATGATCCTTGATTGCTAGTAGATCATTCTCAATGGATGAATCAACTACACCGAGAAAGTGTTTTCTCATGAGAAAATTTCACTATCTTCCGTGAAGTCTTGTGTGTTGATTTCTTCTGTTTTGTCCACAGCTCATAGTTTGTGATATTTTTTGTGCAGTAAGAAGTCTTACAACACCAGGTTAAAGTCCAACAGGTTTGTTTCAAACACGAGCTTTCGGAGCGCAGCTCCTTCCTCAGGTGAATGGAGCAGTAAGTTCCAGAAACATTTATATTGACAAAGTCCGAGATGCTGGACAATGCTTGGAATGCGAGCATTTGCAGGTAATTAAATCATTACAGATCCATCCATTCTTCATCCAGATGCATGGAACAACCATGGGGACCAAAGAGATGAGGCACCTCCATTTCTGAATTTGGGATCCAAAGATTTCAGGAAATTGAGAAGGCCTCTGCATCCCCACTCGGAATTCAGGATCCAAAGGTTTCATGAAATCAAGAAGGCCTCTGCATCCCCATCCCCTTGTCATCCTTTTTAATCTTGGTAATTCGGGATGGACAGTAAATGTGCCTTTACTATGACAGGCGCACATCCTGACAGCAACAAACATCAGCTGGGCAGATATTGCGTTGTGGTCTTCAAAGGTAGCACGTGATGCTACTGAAAGAACAGTTGATATTTCTCCCATCATCTTAGTCGAGGTAATTTCCCTCCTGCCGTGGATATGAATAAATTTAATTTTCACCTTGCTGGGTATTTGCAGGATCTTGCTGTTTACTTAAAAAATATATTTTTATTGGTGTATTTGCAATTTTTATAATAATAACAATAACAGCAACATAAACATGGTACAATAACATTTACACCCCCCCTCACAACCTTCACACACCTCAACCATAAAACGACAATCCCTCCCTCCCCTTGGAATACTGCATCTGCTGACAGTTTAATTTTCCCCGCCAAGTCGACGAACGGCTGCCACATCCGGGTGAACCCTCTTAAGGCAAACTTTATTTTCTTGAGACTGAGAAATCCAGCATATCACTAACCCAGGTCTCTACATTCGGGGGTTTCGAGTCCCTCCACATTAACGAGATCCGTCTCCGGGCTACCAGGGAAGCAAAGGCCAAGACGTCAGCCACTTTCGCCCCCTGGACTCCCGGCTCTTCCGACACTCCAAAGATCGCTACCTCCAGACTCAGCACCACCCGTGTTTTTAGCACCGTGGACATCGCCTTAGCAAAACCCTACCAAAACCCTCTAAGCTTCAGGCATGTCCAAAACACGTGGACATGATTTGCTGGATTTCCCGCGCACCTCGCACACCTGTCCTCTACCCTGAACAATTTGCTCATCCGGGCCACCGTCATGTGTGCCTGGTGGACTACTTTGAATTGTATCGGGCTGAGCCTGGCACATGATGAGGATGCTTTAATCCTGCTTGGAGCATCCGCCCACAGTCCCGCCTCCATCTTTTCCCCCTAGCTCGTCTTCCCACTTGCCCTTTAGCTTCTCTACCAGAGTTTCCTCTGACTCCATAAGTTCTTGGTGGATGTCTGATACCTTCCCCTCTCCCACCCAGGTACTGGAGACAACTCTGTCCTGTATCCCCCGTGGCAGCAGCAGCAGGAAGGCTGGAACCTACCTTCTTAAAAAGTCTTGCACCTGCAGATACCTAAACTCATTCCCTGCTGGCAATTCAAATTTATCCTCCAAGGCTTTCAAGCTGGGGAAGCTCCCGTCTATAAATAGATCTCCCATCCTCCTAATTCCTGCCCTTTGCCATCTCCGGAACCCACCATCTAGCCTACGAGGTACAAACTGATGATTATTATAAATCGGGGTCCAAACCGATGCTCCCTCTACTCTCTCTTATACCTCCTCCATTGCCCTCAGATTCTCAGAGCCACCACCACCACAGGACTTGTGGAGTATCGGACCGGCGAGAACAGGAGAGGTGCCGTTATCAGTGCCCCCAAACTTGTGTCTTTCCATGACACCGCCTCCATTCGCTCCCACACTGACCCCTCCCCCACTACCGACTTCCTAATCATGGCTATATGAGCTGCCCAGTCGTAATTACAAAGGTTCGGCTGCGCCAACCCACCCTCCCCCTGACTGCGCTCCAGCAACACTTTCTTCAATCGCGGGGTTTTACCCACCCACACAAAGCCCAAAATAACCTTATTCAGCAGTTTTAAAAAAGCCCTCAGGATGAAGATGGGGAGGCACTGAAAGACAAACAGAAATCTGGGGAGGACCGTCATTTTCACGGTCTGTTTCCCTCCCCGCCAGTGATAGCGGGAGCATATCCCATCTCTTAAAGTCCCCTTCCATTTGTTCTACGAGCCAAGATAGATTTAACTTGTGCAGTGCCTCCCATTCCCGAGCCACCCAGATAGCGAACGCTCCTTCCTATAATTCTAAGCGGCAGCTCTCCCGGTTTCTTCTCCTGCCCTCTCACCTGTATCACGAACATCTCGCTTTTCCCCATGTTCAATTTATACCCTGAAAAATTACAAAATTCCCCTAAGATCCGCATAACCCCCCATACCCTCCAACGAGTCTGAGATATACAAGAGCAAGTCATCTGCGTAAAACGAAATTCGGTGCTCCACCCCCCCACCCCAGATCAGCCTTTCCAGTTCCCAGAGGCTCTTAATGCCATGGCCAGTGTTTCTGTGGCCAGAGCAAACAGAGACACTCTTGCCTCGCCCCTCGGTGTAATTTAAAATAACCCAACCTCAACCGGTTTGTACTCGCTACAGGTTCCTGATAGAGCAACCGCACCCAGTCAATAAAGCCTTCACCAAACCTAAACCTTCCCAGTGCCTCCCACAGGTATTTCCACTCCACCCGATCAAAAGCCTTCTCCGCATCCATCGTGACCACCACTTCCATCTCCCCTCCTTTTGAGAGCATCATAATAACATTTAAGAGCCTTCAAACATTGGTCTTGAGTTCCCTGCTCTTTGCAAACCCCGTCTGATCTTCCCCTATCAGCCCGGGACACAGTTCTCTATCCTTGTGGCTAGTACCTTAGCCAGCAGTTTGGCTTCAACATTCAGTAGAAAGATTGGCCTGTATGACCCGCATTGCTCAGGATCCTTCTTCTGTTTCAGGATCAATGAAATCGAGGCCTGCAACATTGTTGGGGGAAGGACTCCCTTCTCCCTTGCTTCATTAAATGCCCTCACCAGCAGTGGGCTCAATATCTCCAAAACATCTTATAGAATTCCACCGGAAAGCCATCTGGCCCCGGGGCCATGCCAGATTGCATGCTCTCCAACCCCTCCATTATTTCTTCACTTTCATTTCGGGCTTCCAACCCCTCTACCAGATCTTCATCCACCCTCAGGAACCTCAACTGACCCAAGAACTGCCTCATCCCCTCCACCCCAGCCGGGGGTTCCAACTCTTATCATTTGTTGTAAAAGTCCTTAAACACCTCATTCACCCCCACTGGATCCAGGACCGTGTTCCCAACTCTACTCTTTACTCTCCCTGGCCACCTCCCTTTCTCTGAGCTGGTGCGCTAACATACTGCTTGCCTTTTCCCCATACTCATGAATCGCGCCTTGCCTTCCTCAGCTGTTCCACCGCCTTCCCTGTAGATAACGGCCCAAACTCCGCCTGTAACCTCTGCCGCTCCCTCAGTAGCCCCGTGTCCGGGGCTTCCGAGTATCTGCTGTCCACTGGAGTATCTCCCCAACTACCCTATCCCTCTCAGCTCATTCCACCTTTTCTCTGTGGGCCCGTATCAAGATTAATTCCCTCTGACCACTGCCTTCAAAGCTTCCCAGACCATCGCTGCAGAGACCTCCCCTGTATCATTTGTTTCCAGGTAGTTCTGGATGGAATGTTCACCCGCCCACGGACTGCTTCGTCTGCTAACATCCCCACATCCAGTCTCCACAGCGGGCATTGTCCTCTCTCCAAACTAACCCTTAGATCCACCCAATGCGGGGCATGATCGGATACTACGATTGCCGAGTACTCAGTATTAGCCACCCCCGGTAGTAGAGCCCTGCTCAGACCAAAAAAGTTGATCCGAGAGTATGCCTTGTGGACATAGGAGAAAGAAGAAAACTACCACGCTCTTGGTCATCCATACCTCCATGGGTCTACTCCCCCCATCTGTTCCATAAACCCCTTCAATTCCTTCGCTGCGGCTAGCACCCTCCCTGTCCTGGATTTTGACCGGTCCAATTCCGGATCAATGACTGTGTTAAAGTCTCACCCCATGATCAAGTTCTGTGACTCTAAGTCTGGGATCTTACATTGCACCCGTCTCATAAATTCCACATTGTCCCAGTTCGGAGCATATACGTTCACTGGTACCACCCGCACCCCCTCCAGCTTCCCACTGATCATTATGTACCTGCTCCCTGTGTCTGACACGATTCTCCCTGCCTCAAATGCCATCCGTTTAATCATCAAAATCGCTACCCCCCCCCCCCCCCCCCCCCCCCCCCCCCCAGTCTTTGAGTCCAGCCCTGAGTGGAACACTCGGCCAGCCCACCCCTTCCTCAATCTAATCTGGCCTGTAACCTTTAGGTATGTCCCTTGTAACATTGCCACGCCCGCCTTCAGCCCCCTCAAATGCGTGAACATGTGAGCCCTCTTGACCGGCCCATTCAACCCTCTAACGACTCGACGCCCACCCCGCCCCTGCCAACTAGCCATCACCCGTTTTAGGCCAGCCACCAGGTCGCGTCCCCGGCCTCCTTGAACCCGCCCTCGGGCATCCGCCATCCCTGACCTCCCATTTGTCCCCGAGTAATAGTTCCTCCCCTGTCAGCAAAGCAGCCCCCCCCCCTCCTCCCTGGTAACAGCACCAGAAACCCAGACCCAATATCGAGCTCCAGTTTATCACCTGCTCGCCCCCCCCCCCCCACTGTGCTTCCATTAGTCAGCTGACCTAGCTGACATGATAGTTCCCGCCCATTGCGCCAAACAGACTGTCTCCCCATTGTTCTCCCTCCTCCTTGGCCATACATGTTCAAAGAATCACATTCCGCAGTAAACAAACAGTGGAAAAACAACCACAGAAACCGCCCTTCATCCAGCTCCCAGTAAAAACAAAGTTAACTTTAGCCATCGAAACAGCCCCTTATTGCACATAACACTACTTGTTCAAACCAGCACAAAAGTGATTGTCAACAAATTGCCATTGCAATACTCTCCCCAAGGTTTCAGTGTCTTTCGTTCACATCCAGTCTTTTTTCCCTAATGAAAGTCAGTGCATCATCTGGTGTTTCAAAGTACAATTCCCAGTCCTCTTATGTGACCCACAAACGTGCTGGGTACAACATCTTGAACTTCACCCCCTTCTTAAAGAGTGTCGATTTTGCCCGATTATACCCAGCTTGCCTCTTGGCCAAATCTGCGCCCATGTCCTGATAAATGCGCAGCTCACAATTCTCCCACTTGCTGCTCCGTTCCTTCTTGACCCACCGCAGAATGTGTTCCTTGTCGGAATCGGTGAATACGTACCACCATCACCCTCGGTGGCTCTTTCGCTCGGGGCTTCTTCGCGAGGGCTCCATGTGCTCTATCCACTTCCAGGGGCCGAGGGAACGTCTCAGCCCCCATCAACTTCTCCAGCATGTATGTCACATAGGCCCTCGCATCCGAACCCTCACTGCCTTCAGGGAGGCCGAAGATTCTCAGATTCTGCCTCCTGGACCTGTCCTCCAAGTCCTCCAGCTTCTCCTGCATTCTTTTCTGGCGGTCATTCATCATCTCCACCTTGGTCTCCAGCACGGTTATGTATCCTCGTGCTGGGACACCTTTTTCGCCACCTCCTGATTGCACGTCCATGGATTTATTGATTCTGCACCACCTGATCAATCGAAGCCTTGATCGTGTCTAGCGTGTCTTTCTTAAGCTTGACGTAGCATTCTTCAAAAAACTTCACCAGCTGTTCCGTCGACCACTGTGCCATCTCCCCGCGACCCTGCTTCTCCGCCATGCTTTCCCGCGTTGCCGGCTCTGCTCGCATCTTTCTTGTAAAACTCTGTCTTCTCACACGGCCACTTCTGGTCCAATTCTCCATACACTGGAGGGGGATTTCTCCTCACCGACTCACTGTCCACCGATTCATCTAATAAAATCCAGGAAAAAAAGGGAGAAAAAGGTCCAAAAGTCCATCACAGGCGGGAGCTTGCTGTTGGATCTTGCTCTGTACTTAACAGATGGAAATTATTGTTTATAAAAAATTGAGGATGTGCTGAGAATGAGATAAGGAGCTACTTTTTTTCGTCAGTGTAAACTTTCTTTAGCTAGCTTACCTTACGTTACATGTCAAAATAGTCTAATTTCTGATCTGAGCTGAAAGTTTCTTAATAATTTGGAATTGATTATAGTGTCAGGAGATGTACCTTTAATAAATGGGTGTTTATCAAATAGCTACAGTGATGTCATTGTGTGGATGGAGCTGGGTTTTGGTCTCTGGCTTTTACTTTCGCTTTGAGCTCAAATGCTGGTGTGTGTCTGTGTTTTAGTTTCATTTTTGAGGTGGGGAGCTACATACAGCCAAACAAGGTGTATGTTGATATCTCTGCATGTAAAGAATGTCTTCAGATCACTTGCTAATTTAAAAGTGATAACTGCTCTCTGTAGAGAATTTAAACCTGCTTTCTTTGTTTAAAAGGATCTTTGGCTTATGGATGTGGTTAAGAAAGTTACCAAGGATTACCTATAGAGTATCTTTGGGGGGAGTGTTTGTGTTGTTAGTTGCTAATATTTTTACTGTGTGTTTATAAAATGTTAACTGGATTCATAGAATAAACATTGTTTTGTTTTAAAATTCTTCAGATCTCTGTTGCATCACAACTGTAAAGTGGGACGTGTGCTCCCCACAACAGAAATCTATTAAAAGTTGTGGGTCAGGTGAACTCCATGATACACTTTGGTGTTCTCTAAACCCTGGCCCCTAACAATAGTCACTCGTATTTTTTCCACACTGCATTAATGTACCTATTTTGTTTATCCTGTTACATTGCGTCAGTTAAATGTAGTCATTCTATCTCCTGCCCACAGTTGCCCCTCAGATTGCCATGTACTCTGAAGATGCTGTAGAATGGGGACAGTCCAACACGTTGATCTGTCTGGCTGATGGATTCTACCCTCCGCGAATCATTATGAAGTGGAAGAAGAACAATGAGGATCTGACTGACGGAGTCAACATCACAGAGTACTATACAAAACTGGATTATTCCTACCAGAGATTCACATATCTGAAATTCACCCCGAGTCCAGGAGACATGTACTCCTGCCATGTGGAGCATGAGGGTCTGGAGGAGCCAACAACAGTATTCTGGGGTTAGTATAGATTTGAGAATAGAGCTGATTTCAGCTTTATACCCAACCAAGTTTCCTGTCTCCGTTTACATTTTCACCGAAAAGTAGATAGAATCCCATGTACTAAAATGTAATTAGTCTGACTGACTGTTGATTAAGTGATTTGGGGCATTAATTGTGAACTTAATCTGAAGTCGATCTCAATGTCTAATTAATTAGTCTACACAGAATGAGAAAATTTGGTTCATTGTGTAATCTTCAGCAGTGAATCTCTGGTCAGTGTTGAACTTTTCCAGCATTGAGTTCTGCAGAAAATATAAGTGGAATTTTCCCTGCAGTGGGTTTGTTGGCAGGCAGGAGCAGAGAATCCAGCAGGAGCGATAAACGTTGGAACCCTGCCGGTGTGCAAACCGGCTGGTCTCAAACCCATTTGAGAATGTGTGGTGTGCACAGGTTAGACCTCGGTTTGATCGTGACTTCGACGTTAGTGCAACATAGATAGTCTACCTGCCAGAGCTGAACTTCTCTTGTTGCATTCGATATCACACTGGAGCCTCCTACTCTTGACGATGTTGTTGATAAGGACACTACTGTGCTACAGCATTCGCGCAGCCTCCATTTTCAGACTTTCACCCGGGGTTACAGAATACGGGGGTCTTCTCCCGGAGACTGACACCGTTATCTAAAGGCTGCCTTATAGTCAATATCCCTGGGATTGGCGGCTCTGTACTAGGGTTTGGAGGGGATGGCCACTGGGGGGGCATCTGCAGCTGTAGATAGGGAAGATCTGATACGGGGAGGGAGCAAGTGAAATTGTGCGCTCGTTTAACCGTGCACACAGCCCCCAGATGGGGTGGGTCAAGATCCACGTGGGGCATGGGGACTTGGCAGATGACATGTTCAAGGGTCAGAATGTCAACCACAACAATGATAGGATCCAGTATTTTGGGGAGGCCGAAGAATAAAGGGCAGTTCTACCCACACAATGTGATGCTTCAGATAAATCGGAGGCACATGAGCAGTGAGGGATGAAGTGTCAAACACGATTCTGACGTAGATGTGTAGCAGCACCATCTTAAGGTCTCATAACAATGGTGTCCAGCAAAAATTAAAGTAACAATGCTTCTGTCTGGGAGGGGTATGAGCAGTATGGGAGGACTACTGAGCTACTATCATACTTTTACGCCATGGTAACACCTCCCGTAGTCCTTCGCACTGCTATCAACACCTGGGTGCAGCCCTGGCATCCACAGATGGGTGGAGGCAGCTTGCCGACTGCTACATCCTGCTCATCCTGTTAACTGTAATGACTTTGGCAGACTTGCTGTGGTATACAGAGACCTGGAGGGCCCCGTCCTGATAAGAATCTCCTGCTCAGGGGCAGAAGCACCCTCTGTGGCCTGCACTGCTAGAGTGGGTGCAGGCTGAGGCAGATGGGACTGTGAGCAGCTGCACACGCCTGGGATGTCCTAAGTGGAGGCTCCTGGGGTGCCATGCTGATGCCCACCAGGATGTGTGGCCATGGAGTAAGGGCCAAGCTCAAATCTGGCTGGACCTGCTGGACCCAGTTCTCCATGGTGATAGCCAACCTCCCCATGGTGCTCTTGTGTCAGAGCCATGCCATCAGACAGAACGTGGAAGGAGTCCCCTATTTTTAACTCTAGTCTGCTGAATGACTCAAACCTCTGCCTGATGCTACCTGTTGGTGCATCTCCAGCATTAAGCAGGCAGCCACTTCAGAGGCTCAGCATCGGACTGGGACTGAGCAGTTGGCTGGTCTCCTGCAGTCCTCTGACTGCTGGAGACCGGGATGGCCCTGCCTCTGAATGCTGAAGGAATAAGTGAGATGTTTCCCTGAAAGTGAGTCTGAGCCCAATCTAGAGCTACGTCCCACAAAGGCTTATGTCTCTGCACTGTTGGAGGTGTGGGTGAGCCCTGTGACAGTCCAATAGTGGCAGCCGAAGAGGATTTTGGGAGAAGTCAACTCAGTCACTTTGACTGGACTGTGAGTAGCCAAAGAACTGGTGTCAAGGAACGGTTAAGCCCAAACACTACATCGGTGCTTCTCCCTCTAACCAAAAAAAAAGGCATTGTGAGGAGGACAAGCAAGGGTAAAGAAGGATATCACGGTCAGCAGATTGAGTCTAGGAGAAGTCAACTCAGTCACCTCGACCAGCAGAATTGATTGGCTGGTGACTGGTAAGTCGTTCCTTCCATTTTTCTCTTTTTTTTTCTTGGCATTGTAGTAGTTGTCAGTTAACTTAAGGGTTGAGACTTGTCAGGAAATCCCAGACCCGTGTGTGGGAGTTCAGGGACGTGTCCACTGTCCCTGGCTCCTTCATGTGCGGGAAGTGTGTCGAGCTGCAGCTCCTGTTAGACCGTATGACGGCTCTGGAGCTGTGGATGGACTCACTTTGGAGCATCCGCGATGCTGAGGAAGTCGTGGATAGCATTCAGTGAGTTGGTGTCACTGCAGATAAAGAGTACTGAGGGAGATAGGAAATGGATGACCATCTGACAGAGGAAGAGTAGGAAGGCAGTGCAGGGATCCCCTGTGGGCATCTCCCTCCAAAACAGGTATACCATTTTGGATACTGTTGGGGGAGATGACTCACCAGGGGACGGCAGCAGTAGCCAGGTTCATGGCTCCATGGCTGGCTCTGCTGCGCAGGAGGGCAGGAAAAAGAATGGCAGAGCTATAGTGATAGGGGATTTGATTGTAAGGGGAGTAGACATGTGTTTTTGCAGACGCAAATGAGACTCCAGGGAGGTATGTTGGCTCCCAGGTGCAAGGGTCCTGGATGTCTCAGAGCAGCTGCAGGACATTCTAAAGGGGGAGGGTGAACAGCCAGCTGTCGTGGTGCATATAGGCACCAACGATATTGGTAAAAAATGGGATGAAGTCCTACATGCTGAATTTAGGGAGTTAGGAGATAAACTAAAAAGTAGGACCTCAAAGGTAATGATCTCGGGATTGCTACCAGTGCCAAGCGCTAGTCAGAGTAGGAATGACAGGATAGACAGGATGAATGCAGGGCTTGAGAGGTGGTGCAAGAGGGAGGGATTCAGATTTTTGGGACATTGGAACCAGTTCTGGGAGAGGTGAGACCATTACAAATCGGATGGTCTCCACCTGGGCAGGACTGGAACCAATGTCCCAGGGTGGTTGTTTGCTAGTGTTGTTGGGGAGGATTTAAACCATGGAGGATTTAAATGTGGCAGGGGGATTGGAATGCAGAAAGTCAGAGGGTAGTAAAAAGAGGATCTTAAAAAGCATTAAAGTAGATACGCTCCCAGGGCCTTATGGGATCCACCCCAAAATACTGAGGGAGGCAAGGGAAGAAATTGCTGGGACCTTGACAGTAATCTTTTTGTCCTCATTGGCTGCAGGTGAAGTTCCAGAGGACTGGAGAGTAGCCAATGTTGTGCCATTGAAGGGCAGCAAGGATAATCCAGGAAATTATAGGCCGGTGAGCCTTATGTCAGCAGTAGGGAAATAATTGGTAAAGATTCTTAGAGACAGAATTTAGTCAAATTTGGAAACAAATGGACTTATTAGTAATGGACAGCATGGTTTTGTGAAGGGAGGTCGTGCCTCACTAATTTGATTTAGTTTTTCGAGGAAGTGACAAAGATGATGGATCAGAGAAAGGCAGTAGATGTTGTATACATGGACTTCAGTAAAGCCATTGACAAGGTACCTCATGGTAGACTGACACACAAGGTGAAGTCATATGGGATCTGAGGAGAGCTGGCAAGTTGGATACAGAAATGGCTTGGGCACAGAAGACAGAGGGTAGCAGTAGAAGGGGGCTTTTCTGAATGGAAGGCTGTGACTACCGGCGTTCCACAGAGATCAGTTCTGGGACCCTTTTTGTTCATTGTGTATATAAATGATTTGGAAGAAAATGTAGCTGGTCTGATTAGTAAGTTCACAGGCGTCACAAAAATTGGTGGAGTTGCGGGTAGTGAAGAGGATACAACAGGATATAAACTGGTTGGAGTCTCGGGCAGAGAAATGGAGTTTAATCCGGACAAGTGTGAGGTAATGCACTCTGGGAGGTCCAATGCATGTCGAAATTACAGTATATGGTAGAACTCTTGTGAGTACTGACAGGCACAGATCTGGGCGTGCATGTCCGCCGATCACTGAAAATGGATAAGATGGTTAAGAAGGCATGCGGCATGCTGGCCTTCATCGGTCGGGGCATTGAATATAAAAATTGGCAAGTCCTGTTGAAGCTGTACAGGATGTGGATGCTTTGGAGAGGGTACACAAGCAGTTTACTAGGATGTCGCCTGGTGTGGAGGGCATTAGCTATGAGGAGAGGTTAGATAAACTCGGTCTGTTCTCACTGGAACAACGGAGGTTGAGAGCGACCAGATACAGGTCTACAAGATTATGAGTGGCATGGACAGAGTGCATAGTCAGATGCTCTTTCCTAGGGTAGAAGAGTCAAGTACGAAGGGACATTGGTTTAAAGTGCATGGGGAAAAGTTCAGAACTGGTGTGCGAGGAAAGTTTTTAACACAGAGTGGTAAATATGTGGAATGCGCTGCCTGGGGAGGTGGTGGGAGCAGGTGCGATAGCGGCATTTAATGGGCATCTAGACAAATATATGGTGGGAATGGAAGGATACGGACTGCGCAAGTGCAGACGGTTTTAATTTTGTTAGGTACCATGATCGGCGCAGGCTTGGAGGGCTGAAGGGCCTGTTCCTGTGCTGCATTGTTCTTTGTTCTTCCTGAGTCGCTGCAGCAGATGTGGTCTGGGGCTTGTAATGCTGCTCAGCTACTTTGATGGCCTCGATCTGCTGGTCCCTAGAAAACAGACAATGGAATTTTAGTTGATGAATATTAGCTATATCAGAATACATTTAACTTGCTGTGACTCTCAGGATTTGATGAAATGATGGAGCAGTGACTGTACTAAGTTGTCAGGAGGAGCAGACCTGCTCTTCCCTATAGGAACAAACCCTGTTCTCTCCAGCAAGGTTGGCTGCCGACTCCTCAAATTCCACAAGCGCAATGAACTCTGCTGTCCCTTCGCCGGCCCCCGGCCTGGGCTCTCTCCCATTTGTTGTATGCCAGCTTGGTCAGTATGAAGGTGGAGGAAAGGCATATGATTGTGGGGATGTAGCAGAGCCTGAGTGAAATGCTTTTCTCCTGAGTGATGATCCCTCTCCAGAAGAGCCAAAGGATTCTTTCAAATTATTAATTCATGGGATATGGGCATCACTGGCTGGGTCTGCATTTATTTTTCATTCCTTCAACTGAGTGTCTTGTTAGGCCATTACAGAGTCAAGCACATAGCTGTGGATCTGAAGTCAAGCTCTTGAAGAATCAGAGCGACTCGAAACGTGAACTGTTTCTCTCTCCACAGATGCCGCCAGAGTTTTCATGCTGAGTTTTCCCGGAATTTTCTGTTTTATTGCTTTGTTCCAGGATTCAGTTACACACCTTAGGATAGGGTCCTTTGATTTCATCAGTCAGGGAGACGAGGGCATTAATGCAGGTATGGGATCGAGAAGGCAGAAGTAGAGGAACCTCAGCTTTTGCAATAGTCCACCAGGTTTGGGGGCCTTGCAGCCTTTATGCATGAGAGCAGGGATTGTAAGGTAAATGAGCGAACCTGCCATGGCACCATGGTACAGGAAGCCATTCAAGTGTTGGGAGTAAATAGGAATATTGTAGCAGTAGAGAACAGTATGGTCAGATTTACAGATGCAGTTTTCTTGCCTAGATCAAGAGTCCAGACAGCTGTGTTGTCTGCCTGGAGCAAGGATTTAGGGCATCTGCTCTGACTTAGAGAGAACCTTGCAATGAGGGAGGAAGGATTCAGCTGCTGTCGTCTATGTAGGAACCAACAACACAGCTAGGACTGGAAAAGAGGTTCTGCATCATCTGGATTATTAGCTGAGCTAATTGGCTAAGGGTAAATAAGATTAGAGAAATTAATGCATAGCTCACAGACTGGTGTGGGAGACATGGCTGATAGTTCATGGAGCATTGGCAGCAGCCCTGTGAAAAGTGGGGGCTGTACCGTTGGGACAGGCTTCACCTGAACCATGCTGTGACCAGTGAACTGGTGAGTAATATAACTAGAGAAATAGGGAGGGCTTTAAACTAAATAGTAGCGAAAAGAGAGGAGATGTAGCAAATCCAACAAACAGTAAGCTAATAGAGCAGGGTAGTGATTTGGACAATGATTACCAGTGTGTGGCAGGAAGGGAAAGAGCATACAAACTAAGTGTGCACCGGTAAATAATGCCAGAAATTACAAAAAATATAAAAAGACAGTTAAAGGCATTGAATCTGAATGCACACAACATTCATAACAAAAAGGATGAATTGTTAGCACAGAGATAGATATGTATGATCTAATCAACATAACGGAAATCTGGTTGAAAGTTGGCCAAGGTGGGACATCAATGTTGAAGGGTATTTGATATATTGAAATGACATGAAACTTGGAAACGGTAGTGAGATAGCTCTGTTAACGACGCCATTCATATAGTAGTGAGAGGTGAACTTAGCTCAAAAGGGGACGGTGAATCAGGTTGGGTGGAGATAAGAAACAGGAAAAGTCAGAAGTCACTTGTAAAAATTGATTATTGGCCCCCTCACAAAAGTCACACTATAGGACAGAGTATTCAAGAAGAAAGAATTGGGCCATGTAAAAAGGTACTGCAATATTCATGGGAGACTCTAACATTCATGTAGTTTGGGGGAAATCAGATTGGCAAAGGTAGCCTGGAGAATAAGTTCACAGTGTATTCGGGACAATCTTTTAGCTGGCTCTAGCATGTACTGCTCTAAAGAGCAAGATACCATAGACCTGGTAATGTGCAATGAGACAGGATTAATCAATGATGTCTTTAGTGAAGGATTCTCCAAGTGGCAGTGATCTTAAACATAATAAAACTTCATGTTCAGTTTGAAGGTGAGAAATGTGGTCGTTTTTAAACTTAAAAAGGCAATTAAAATGATATAAAGGTAAATGAAATGGCAGAAACATTGCACAGGTCTTGTGTCTGTCTTTACTACAGAAGACTTTGAAAACTTCCTAAAGATATTTGAAAATCAAGAGGGCAAAAGCAAGGAGGAATCTAAAATAATCACCGTCTCCAGGGAAAGGGTACTGAAAAAACTATTCGACCTAAAGGCTAACTAGTCTGCAGGACCAAATGGTTTGCAACCTATGTTATTAAAAGGAGGGGCTGCAGAAATAGTATATGGATTGGTAATAATTGTTCAAAATTCCTTAAATCCAGGAAAGGTGCCACTGAAAAGCAAATATATTCAGGAAAGGAGGGAGAAGCAGGAATCTATATGCCCATTAGCCAAGCAACTGTCATTGGGAAATTGCTGGAATCCATTATTAAGAAGGTTAAAATCGGATTCTCAGAAAATCTTAATGGAATCAGACACCATCAACATGCTTTTATGAAAGGGAAATTGTGTTTAACTGAGTTGTTAAAGTTCTTTGAGGAATTAACAAGCAAGGTGGATAAAGGGGAACCTGTAAATGCTTGGATTACTAAGTGTCACATCAAAGGTTGCTGCACAAAATAAGATTTCATTGTGTGGAGGGTAATATTAGCATGGCTAGAGGAAGCAAACAGTAGGGATAAATGTGTAATTTCCAGGTTGGCAAGCTGTAACTAGTGGAGTGCTATGGGGTTCAGTGTTGGGTTACAACTATTTAGAATCTACAGCAATTACTTGGATAAAGGGACTGAGTGTGTGCTCACTAAAGTTTGTCAATGAATGACACCAAGTAAGTTCTGAAGATGACCTAGAGAGTGATGAAGTTCTCAAGATGAGGCAGAGAGTCTGCAAACTGATATAAGACGGTTAAATGGTGGGTAAATATTTGGCAGATGGAGGATAATGTGGGAAAATGTCAACTTGCCCACTTTGGCAGGACAAAACACAAAGCTGTTGAAATGGAGAGAGATTGCAGAACTCAGTGGTACAGAGGGATCTGGGTGCCGTGGTACAGGAATCACAAAAGATTAGTTTGCAGGTACAGCAAGTGATGTGGAAGGTCAAAGTATTGATATTTATTGTGAGGGGAATTTTTAAAAAAATTTGTTCATGGGACGTGGGTGTCGCAGGCTCAGTCAGCATTTGTTGCCCATCCCTAATTTCCCTTGAGACAGGATGTGGAGATGCCAGCATTGGACTGAGGTGGGCACAGTAAGAAGTCTTAAACACCAGGTTAAAGTCCAACAGGTTTATTTGGAATCACTAGCTTTCGGAGCACAGCTCAACTGATGAAGGAGCTACGCAGCTACGCTCCAAAAGCGAGTGATTCTACAGAAACCTGTCGGACTTTAACCTGGTGTTGTAAGACTTCTTACTGTAACCTTGAGAGGGCAGTTAAGAGTCAAACATGTTACTGTGTGTCTAGAGTCACATATAGTCTAGTACAGGCAAGGATGGCAGATTTCCTTCCCTGAGGGACATCAGTGAACCAGATGGGTTTTTACAACAATTGACAAAGACTTTTAAATCGTAGTGGCAGGATTTTCGTAGTGGCAGGATTTGAACCTGGGTCCCCAGAGCATTACTCTAGATCTCTGGTTTACTAGTCCAGTGACAATACCACTATGTCACTGCCTCCCCATAAGGAATGAAATATAAAAGTTGGATGTTTGACTGCAGCTGTACAGGGCCTTGGTGTAACCACATCTGGGATACAGGTTTTGGTCTCCCTGTTTCAAAAAGGGTATAATTGTATTTAAAGCAGTTCAGAGAAAGATCAATATACTCATTCCTGGGTGAAGAGCTTATCCTCTGAAGAAAGATTGGCCCACTGTAGTTTAGAAGAATGAAAGGTAATCTTATTGAAATATATAAGATACTGAGGGGACTTTGGTGAGGTCGATTATAGCGAGGATTTCATAGAAGAATGCAGAAGGAGGCCATTCAGCCCATCGAGTTTCTGCAGGTAGTGCTGTTACTGTGGCCATACTAATAGTGTGTATAAATTTATCATCTTTTTTGGATCTTTGCGTGTGTGTCTGTGACACTTTTTGAATGTAGAACAAGCTTTATTGATAATAGTGACCACTGAGTATTCAAATTGTTGATGCACCTGACGGGTGAGCCAAAATCTCCAGTATTGTGTGTTCACCTTGTGTTTCACTGTGAAATTCTCATTCCTTTTACAGAAGCTGAAGTTCCTGAGGAAACGTCTGGTCCCGGGACAGTGATCTGTGCTCTGGGACTCACCCTGGGAATCATCAGTGCTGTTGTAGGGATCATCCTACTGATCAAAGAGAGACAGAGGCAGCAAGCTCAGCAACACGGCATCTAGGGGTAAGTACAGGATACATAATCAGTGTGTATTATTAACATTCCCGAAAGTGAGTTTCAGCCAAGGTCCCTTCTCCTTATTGCTGAACCCCTGCAACAATCTAAACAGATATGGACAGGATTGGGCTTGGCTGTTTTACTCTGTCAACACTTACACAGGAAGAACCCTCACTTAGATAAGGTGCAGGATGCGATCCGTCAGTAGCTCGTAGCTTCAGGAAGAGAGACACTCGCACCATCAGCCATTACTTTGCAGTTACGTCATAAGACTGCAATAAAACAACTAGCTTTAAAACCTTTCAGGCCATTCTGGTGAGCACATTCATTGACAGTGTTACTAACCATCTATTGGCCCTTCAGTCCACTCATATTTTATATTCTACATCTTATGGATGTACCCTCAGAAAAAGGGTAATTTTACATATGGGTTGTACATAG